>NC_028453.1:24105885-24181810 GCF_000263155.2 Setaria italica | reverse complement strand
GTGTTTACTTGGTTAAGTCATGAGTGTCACATATCAGGCGGGTTAATCATGTCGAATCAAGGAAATCCGAAGTGGATCCACCACACATCAGTGGATCAAAAAGAGCGTTAAACACACATGGAAGGCATGGAGGACCAAAGAAGTTAAAGGAGGGACACCCCCAAGTATTCCCAATGTCCTCCGCCCGGCCACCAGGTCACTTATGGCCCGTGGAAAGAAACAGATGAAATGGGTGGGGGGGGGGGAGGTGGCGCCCTAGGGTTTAACGTTTTGGCTGAACCACAACCGCACCCCCTCCCACGCTCTCGCCTTTGTTACAACTCATGGATCTAGCACATGTATTAGTTGATGACTATGTTTCACAAGTCATGGACATGGAGATGTTGAACTAATAATGTGGACACATGTGGAGACATGTGTTAGGACTGACCCAACACGAGAAGTTGTTCTCTCTTTAAACAACATATACGCTTTGTCCTTAGACCTGAGATTGTCACATGTATTCTAGATGTGGATCGACCTACTTAGGGGCTATCAAACGCTACGCCGTAACAGGGTAGTTATAAAGGTAGCTTTCGGGTTTGTCAAGAAGCATGCTATGAGACATGGTCAATCAAGATGGGATTTGCCCCTCTCTGATTGAGAGTGATATCTCTGGGCCCCTCGAGTGATTGGATCCGAAAATGCATGGCCATGCTACGTACGGTTAAGAGTTAACCTACAAAGGGATTCCGAATCACAGGATCGAGAAAGAGCGGTCGGCTTGAAGCTAGACCAAATATCGTGAGGCAAAGGGAATAGCATGTATATTATGTTGTGATGGTTCGTCTGATATGATCTTCGTGTGCGTATAGGAGTTGGCACGTCTTGCTAGAGGCCGCTACCGACTATTGGGCCGAGTAGGAGTACTCGGGCCATGTCTATACGTATTCGAACCCATAGGGTCACACACTTAAGGGGCTGGAAGCCCAATTCGGATCTGATCCGAGTTGGATTAGGTTTAGGAGTACTAATGGGCCTCGGATCCAGAGGCCCATCAGGAACCTCTATAAATAGAGGGGTGGGGGCACCCTAGGGTTTACACCTTTTTGGCGAATCACACTTGCCGCGCCTCCCACGCCCTCGCCTGTTGCAACTCGCGGATCTAGCAATCCGGCTTGCGACGCTTCCTCCCTGCACGTGTGGATACCTTGGAGGTGTTGCATCTGCAGCACTTAGACGAGCCGTCGCATGAGAGCTCCGACGAGGAACCTGATGAGCCATGGTACGAGGAGGGAGTCGCTGCACGTGGATGACCTACTGAGGACCTGCTCGACATCGACGTGTTCGACTGCACTACGTCGACGCGTGATCAACTTCGTTGCCCTCACACATTTCTACAACTTCCGCACCTGCGCGTCAACTGGTAATCCCGTGATCTATAACAGCAGTTATTCCTGGATTACGCGGTAATTTTTTTTTTGCGCTAGCGTAGCCTACCTTGTATCCCTATAGCGCGCACATGCCATCGCCGCGCCACGTCGGGCCGCCGGACTAGCCAGCATCGCCTGGCCAACTGCGTGCTCACCAATAGCATGCCGGCCTTATCCTGGCAGCGCTCGCACACGTCTCTTTACCGGCTATAAAAGCCGCCCCTCCCCGAGCTCCCCGGCGCACGCCATCCTTTCCCCGCGCCAAAGCTCTGCCGCCGCCCGTAGCGCCGCCCGTGGAGCCCTCCCCTCCAAGCACTCTTGTAGTTGCCTAACCACCCCAGAGCCAACCCCGACCGCCACTTCACCTTCCAGACCCCGTAGCCGGTCTTCTCCTCCGCCACCGTCACCGGAGAAGGAGCAGCACCGCCGCGCCCGGAGCTCCACCACGAACGGTTGCCGCTGGCCACCCCCAGCCCGCAACTTCCTGAGCCCGCCAACCCTTGGTGAGCTTCTCATCGCACCCGTAGCCTCTGCTCACCCCCTCACCGGTGCCGCTCGTCGGAATCATGCCGGAGCGCCGCCGGCCTAGCCGAGGACCCAATCGTGTAGCCCCAAATCTTTCTAAGGTCCGTAGTGTAAATAGTAGGTATCTAGTTGTGAGTTTTCAAAAGATCCAGGGGCCCTTTCATGAAACACTTTTTGCTTGTCTATTTTAAAATAAATTAAAAAGGCTAAAATTTTGAAAATGTGTAGGAATTTGTAGAAAAATGTTAAAAATATGAAATCAATTTTTTAGACTCCTGCTGCACATGGCTAACTAGGAAAAATACATGCTTTAGTAATATACATGTTTTACCTTGCTTAAATAAATGCATGTGGTGTAATATGCTTGAAATGTGATCAATAGTTTTCATGCTTAATAAATCCTGGAAAATTTACAGTAGCCTCTATTAGGACTGGTGAACCTTCTGAAAACATTTTAGAGTCAGTTTGTCCCTGGAACTTGAGTTAAAAATAGATATTTATATTCTGCCATAGTGTACTGTTTTAGTTTTAGTAACTCTTTTAAAAGTCAAATGAATCCTAAATTTTTCCAGTAGATCACTGGTATGATGATGACACTTCTGTAAAAAGTGCAAAACCATATCTTAACAGATTCTTCCAGAAACAGTTATTGAAGTTTAATAGCTAGATAAATGGTTAATATCAAATGTTAATTAGGAAGGGTAAAATGGTAAAAGCTCATTTGAGTTAGTTTAAAATTGAGAAATAGGATAACTTTCCAAATGCATGTTGAGCAACCCTAAAATGACCCCACCTTTCTTTTGTGAAGTTTAAGTAGTTAAAACCTTATATGTGTACACAATTACCATCAAATCAAGCCCGAGTTTTAAATTCGCAACGCACTTTACTTTACGAGAAATCAAGGTTTAGTTCTTGTCTAGGTGAATGTGGTCGAATTGAAATTTACACTTCTGCAATAATTCATGATATACATCCTGCACGTAAAAGCATGGAATCTTGAACTATTACATATGCATCTTGTGTAGAAGTGAATCTCGCCGATGGAACTTATGAACTACTCCCGGCAGCTGAGGAGGAGCCATCTGCGGAGGTGCACCAGATCAAGGTTGAGCAGGACCCCAGACAAGCTTCAAACGACCTTCAGACTAACCTAGTATAGGAAGGCAAGCCCCAGAGCATAACCCTGATTCTAAAGCTTATGCAATACTTCTGTTACTTATGTCTGTGCATTAAGTTTATAGGCATTGCTTGAAACCTTAGTTGCATGAACCTCAGTACCTATGTTTGAATACTAGTATGATAGGATGAGTAGATGCAATGCTAAATAGGGACTCGGTAAAAGTTGAGTGATTTCCTGTCACTCGCGAGTTACAAGAGTTGCCTGCTTACTTATGTTGAAACAATAAGGTTGATGGGCAGGGCCGGGTATTATGATCTGAACTGATG
Organism: Setaria italica; assembly: GCF_000263155.2. Classification (NCBI taxonomy): domain Eukaryota; kingdom Viridiplantae; phylum Streptophyta; class Magnoliopsida; order Poales; family Poaceae; genus Setaria; species Setaria italica. Next base: position 24,178,427 of record NC_028453.1, on the reverse strand, counting down.
GATTGCCCCGTCTATCTAGAAGAAAGCTGTTAAGGTCAAAATATGTTTAGAGCTATGGTCAAGTGTTTGAAAGTACTCTCATACTTAGTATGGGATAGAGAAGCCTAGTACCTGATTGAACCAGGGCGTGGCTTTATCCCCGCTCTCTCTGGAACGGAGTTCCCCTGATGCATCATGTGGGTACAAGTGCAGTCACGGTACGGTGATGTTTTGGGACTGTGGGGCCTTGTATCCAAGGGAAGTGGGCCCTGTCCACGTGCTTGGGGATTGTTGGGGATGGCTGACATATGTGGACCCAGTGTGGTACACATGTGTCGTGGGTTTAGGTTCACCTTGCAAGGTTAAGAAACTCGATTCGAATCATCTGCCTCTCATAGTTTGAGACTGCTTGACTGCACTTCTGCACTGAGTAAGAAGAGGAACAAGTATGATGATTAATACTGATGCTTGAATTAAATTGCTTGTTCTACCATGCTTGCTTAGAATAGGTGCTTACGTAGAATGGTTAATCAACTAGAACTTGATGCTAAAACTTGAATGTAAGAACCCATTTTAGAAGCTTTTGGCAAAATAAACCCCTCAGCCAAAAAGCCTTGCATGTCTAGGAGTCGGTGGATTAGATACCACCTGATGGATAAGTCTTGCGGAGTATTAGTATACTCAACCTCGCTTGTGGCTAGGTTTTCAGGTAATGTTTATTTTGAAGAAATTTTAGCTAGTTTGACTTGGCCGACCCAACTCCCTCCCGGTTGGACGGTCGAGTGGAACCCATCCTCGGTCAGCAAGGAACGCGGTGACTGATATCATGGCAGGCTTCACCATGGTATCCTGTATCGACGTTAGACTACCGTTTTTATTCCGTTGCCTGAACTCTGAAAACTGTACTTTTATGCATTTGAACTTTTGAGTTGTAATAACTGAATTTGGGACCTGTAATAATTATCTGGATTGTTGTAATCTCTAGATTCGTGTGTGAGTATGCTTTGTTTCGATCCGAGACAAGTGGTTTATCGGGTGAAACCCGACAAACTACCATTTTAATTCAATTAAAGTGACCATTCGCAATTGAGGCGAGGTTGACTACACTTTAGCCAGATTAACTTGGGTGGTTCTATCACAGCTAGCATCAGAGCTGGTAAAAGCATACCCCAGAGAAAGCAACAAACCCTAAACATCTTTGTCAATAAAACTTGCAAGAAATTTGTGTTGAAAAATTCGTAAGTTCGTTAAGGAAGAAAGTTCGTACGAGAAGCCCAAGGGGATTATGGATTGATAAGGTGGCTAACTAACTTATTGGTTATCTTATACTGACTTCCAGCACATTTACTGTCTGTCAAAACTTACTTTCTTGCATAATGGTTGGTGCAGGAGTACAATGATTGCTGTAACGTACCCACGACACCATATGCAAATATGGTGGTGGTAATAAAAAATAATGGTTGGTGCAGGGGTACGATGATTACTGTAATGTACCCATGGCATCATATGCAAATATGATGGCAGCACATAAAAAGTGAATACGCTATTCGGCGTATGAGCGTTGCCCGTACAGCGAAAACCGTGCGGATGCCATTTCTATAGTGAACGGTAATGAATGTGGATGCTTTCATGAGTTCTAGCACAAAAGGTTCAGTTGTATATGTGATCTTCTGCAGGTACACTAAACACGCTTACGATAAGTTAATGAACGGTTAGAATTTTGACTAGTTATTATAGCAAGAGCCGTAATTGTTGCCCTGCCACCGGCACTAACCCCGTAAGTCCAAGCAATTGGTAGTTGTTTGATTTGTGAGGACAAATAGGTCATCATTCATCATATTGAAACTTGCAAAAATGAAACAACCTTTGCATGAATGGCTTGTTAACTAAGTAAGTTCTCACAGAATTTCCTGCCGATTACTAAGGATTTTCTAGCTGCCATAAACTTCAGCTGTTCACTATCAGAGATTTTCGGGCTAGTAAATTGTTTTTTCTCTAGCAACCTCCTATAAGAATGTTGTTCATAATTTGGTAAGGTAAAAGTTGGTCACGTGGAATTCGAGATATGTTTAAATTGGTAACCTACTGCCTGCTGTAAATTTCAGAATGTGCAACTGATAAAGATTTAATTTTTCAACCCTCTTAGGATCAGTTTCTGTCTAGTGCCATAAAACCAAAGTTGTAGACCACCTAGCAGAGCACCTTCTGGTAAAATATCAAAATTTTGGGTAAGTAGTTTGGGAGTTATGGTCAGAATTGTCATGCACTGTTGCAGAAAATGTCAGTCTAGACCACAGTGGAAAAATCTGAATCTATCACCTTCTTACATGCTGTTTTAGCAAAACTTTTGAATACCAAACTTGTAGCAAAATATCTAAGGAACCTTTTGGTAAAGTTTGAGAATTTTGTATGGAGACTTTTTGAGTTATGGTCATTTCTGTAACTTTCTAGAAATCTACTTTTACTTTGATAAGTGATTATCTAGTTCTCACACGTTCCTTCGATTTTTGTTCTCCAGATGGCTGATCCAGTCTATGTCATGGTAGACATGGACGAACGGGTGCACTCGGAGTGCCTGCATTGGGAGGGTTTTCCTTCCATATTGTGGGACACTGTACGCTCAGTTGGGTATACCACTCCTCCCTGTTACTCGGGCAAGGAGTACAAGGAGTATGGAGTACCCTGCTGCAGTGTACACCTTGCCCTCCACCCTCACCCAGCGCACCCGGAGTATCCACCCTTGAGGTTGTCACACTCGGGTATTGTTTGGATGACACGTGGAAGATAGCCGCTTTCCAGGGGCTTACTCTGTTTTGCCATCAGCACCCCACTGAGGTGGTCCTGAATCCGATAGGATTGTTCCCGGCACATGACACCGATGACCCTATGTGGCTCAACAGGATGGAGAACATGGGGCTTTTAGGTTTCACTCACCCCTATGAGACCATCCTCACTACAGCCAGGTGCATGAACGCACTGTACCGGCTGCAGGATCTCAGAGGCAGGGCCATGGCTAGGCTGACAGACCTGGCATAGCCAACCTAATATCGCTCAATGAGATCTAGAGCGAGATGGTCGACTTGTCCCTATAGCTAGTGGACAAGGGTGTTCAGATTGCTGAGATGGAGACTCAGATAGGAGAGTTACAGCAAGAGTTGGAGGACTAGGAGATCGATATGGAGATGTTGGCAAATCAGTATTATGACCTCAACATGGAGTTGGCTGATGCCAACAATCACATTGAGATGCACCACCACTAGTAGGCCGCTATGCAGGCACCTCCGGAGGCCATGGATGAGGAGGAAGACCCCGTCGAGATTGAGGGCATCTTGAGCATGGATTTTGAGAGTGCAGCACTGCAGCCACCACTTGGGGCAGCTAACTCTCCTATGATTAGCATGGCCTCCGTTAACGACCTCGTCGACTTTTAGATGTTTTTAGAGTTGGTCTTGATATACTCCTCAGTGTAGTCTAATGTTGGACAATGATGTAATAGGATAGACTAAAGTTTAGTATGATTTTGTGTAGCGGGTTCTACAAATGTGACTTTGGTTATGGACTTGTTTCCAAACATTGTCGATGTTGGAACCGCCATGTTTATGACCAACTTTCAGCAGCTGTTTTGTGTTTGAATTTTTACCTCAGTTTCTCCTCATCTCTGAGCTGTGTGATGAATACCAAAGTTGTAAGGAATTTAATAAGCTAATTGCTCACAAAATTTCAGCACCTTTGGACTTGTCAGACTTGAGATATGAGCAAAAAACCCCAGCTCAGCCTGCTGAAAAACAGCCAGGACAGAGATGCATAAATGGAACTTTTCGACCTAGATAACACTCAAATTGGTCTCTGAGTGGAATACTAAAGTTGTTATAAAAAACTTTTCCTACTCACTGACCAAAGATGAGAATTTATGGGCAATTGAGTTAGGAGATATGAATTTTCTCCTAAGCAACAGTTTTCTACCGCAATGTTTAACTGAATGATGAACTTTACATTCTGCACATGATTTATCTTATTTCATCTCCTTATGAGCAAGATTCAAAGTTGTGTGACTAATGGGAAAAGTGCACTCTTACAGATAGTGCATGGAACACGTCAAACTCCCGCTGGTTTCGCACCAAGCAGTAGCGAGCAGCGGTAGACACCACAACCACCACCTCCCCCACCTTTGATGGAGGCAATCCTCGCTGCTCAAGTGGAGCTGCTGCGACACCTTGTCCAGGAGCAGCAGTAGCACCAGCAGCCACATGGTGGGAGAAAGACCCACCAGCCGCGAGTTGCAAGCTACGAGGACTTTCTGGGCACCCAGCCCCCACTGTTCCACAAAACAGAGGAGCCTCTCGACGCTGATGCCTGGATTCGTACCATGGAGTCCAAGTTCTCACTCCTTACGGCGCCTTGCCCGGATGAGAACAAAGACAAGTTTGCGGCGCATCAGCTGCGTGGTTCCTCACAGCTTTGGTGGGACCACTACCACGTTATGCTGCGAGCTGACCACATGGTGACGTGGGAGGAATTCAAGATCGCTTTCAGGGGCCACCACATCCCTGAAGGCCTGTTGGAGCGGAAATTGAATGAGTTCCTAGTTCTCTCTCAAGGCACACGCAATGTGCTGCAGTATGCTCAGGCTTTTAATGACCTATGTCAGTATGCGGGATATCACGCTGACACGGATGAAAAGAAGAGGGACCATTTCCGTAGAGGCCTAAGTCCCAAGCTTCGGGAGAGATTGAATCCCATCAAGGTGAACACGTACAACGAGTTGGTAAATCTGGCTATCTCTCAGGAGGATTGCATCATGGCTCTTAAGGCGGACAAGAAGAGGAAGGCTCCAATGCCATCACCTAGTGCCCTAGCTCAGAAGTTTTGGATGATTCCACCATGAGTTCCCTAGAGGACTCTGCAGCCGGGCAGATGGGTCATCAAGCCGCCGCAGCAGTAGGGAGCTCCTTGCTTCCCTAGTTTTCAGCAGCAGGGCCCAAGGCCAAATGCTCCACAACTGCTCCGCCTTGGTAATGGGAACCGCTGTTTCACTTGTGGGAGCCCGAGTCACTTTGCAAAGGGCTGTCCGCAGAACAAGGCCCAGAGTCAGGGACAGAGCTCGAACAAGAACAACAAGGGCAAGAGGCCGAAGGTGCAGGTCAGGCAGGGAAGGTTAACTTCACCAACCTCAAGGACCTTCCAGAGGGCGCAGTAGTCATGTCGGGTACATTTTCTATCCACAACCAGCCTGCCCTTATATTATTTGATCCTGGTGCATTGCATAGTTTTATCGGAACAAGGTTCAGTAGAAAGTGTGGATTGGAGTTTTGTCACACAAAAGGGTCATATATGATCTCCAAACCTGGTGGTAAAATTGCTTCCGACCAAATAAACTGCCATGTACCAATCAAGTTGGGTAGAAAAATTTTCAAAACCAACCTCATCATCTTGGGTTTGGAAGGGATAGACATAATCTTGGGAATGGATTGGATGACTCAGCACAAAGTCACGCTAGATATTGTCACACTGGCCGTCCAAATTAATTCGCCTACACATGGACCTTCAATACGGACTTGCCAGCCCGAGAGCGCATAAATTCCTGTGCCTACCCCGCAGTTGAGTCCCAACTGGAGAATATTCCTGTGGTATGCGAGTATGCTAATGTGTTTCCAAATGACTTGCCAAGAATGCCACCATATAGGGACATTAAATTTGCCATAGAGCTACAACCAGGAACGGCACCGATATCCAAGAGGCCCTATCGAATGCCGCCTGTAGAACTGGCAGAGATGAAAACCCAGCTTCAAGAGGTATTAGAGAAGGGTTTCATTCATCCAAGCACAACACCTTGGGGCTGCCCATCTCTCTTTGTAACGAAGAAGAATGATAGTCTGAGGATTTGTGTAGACTATCGACCTCTCAATGCGGTGACTATCAAGAATAAGTATCCCTTGCCCCGCATTGATGTTCTTTTTGATCAACTTACCGGAGCTAGAGTTTTCTCCAAAATTAACCTCCGCTCTGGCTATCACCAGATAAAGATCCAGCCATGTGACATCCCTAAAACTGCTTTCTCCACGCGGTATGGACTATACGAGTTCCTAGTCATGTCCTTCGGGCTCACAAATGCTCCAGCCTATTTCATGTATCTCATGAATTTGGTGTTTATGCCCGAGGTTGACAAGTTTGTCGTGGTTTTCATCGACGACATCCTTGTATAATCCAAGAATGAAGAAGAGCATGTTGAACACCTCCACATTGTTCTTCATTATCTTAGAGATCATGAGCTATATGCTAAGTTCTCCAAGTGCGAATTTTGGCTGAATAATGTAACATTCTTGGGGCACACTATATCCAGCGAAGGCATAGCAGTTAATCCAAGCAAAGTGCAAGATGTAATGGACTGGAAGCCACCCACTTCAGTTCATCAAATCAGAAGCTTTCTTGATCTAGCAGGCTATTATCGGCGTTTCATTCCGGACTTCTCAAAGATAGCCAAGCCAATGACTGAGTTTCTAAAGAAAGGGGTCAAGTTTGTGTGGAGTGAAAAATGTGAAGAAGCTTTCCACACCTTGCGAAAGTTTTTGACCTCAGCACCAGTCTTAGCCCAACCAGACAACACCAAGCCATTTGACATTTACTGTGATGCTTCAGGCACTGGACTCGGATGTGTTCTTATGCAAGATAATCGAGTCATTGCCTATGCTTCACATGCACTACGGCCTCACGAGCAGAATTACTTGACACATGACCTTGAGTTAGCAGCAGTGATTCATGCTCTGAAGATCTAGAGACATTGTTTGATGGGTGCTCATTGCAATATTTACACCAATCATAAAAGTCTCAAGTATATCTTCACTCAAGCCAATCTGAGCATGCGTCAAAGAATATGGTTGGAATTGATAAAGAATAGAGGTGCACTATCACCCTGGAAAAGCAAATGTGGTTGCAGATGCATTAAGCCGTAAGGGCCATTGCAATTGCCTTTCCGCAGAGAACTATACAGAAACCTTGTGTCATGAGATGAGGAAGCTAAACTTGGAAATTATTCCTCAAGGCACCTTGAGCCATATCTCTATCGAACCTACCCTATAAGATCAAATCATTATGGCATAGCTAGGGGACGAAGAGATAAAGCTCATTAAGAAAAATCTTTCACAAAGGGATGAGGGATATAAGCATTTCCATCAAGACTGGAAAGGATTTGTATGGTATGACGACCAATTAGTTATTCCAGCAAATCTCGATCTCTGAAAGCAAATAATGGATGAGGCACACTTTTCCAAATTCTCTATTCACCTAGGTAGCACCAAAATGTACCAAGACCTGAAGCAAAATTGCTGGTGAACTGGGATGAAACCGGAGATTGCCCGATATGTGTCAGAATGTGACACTTGCCAAAGGGTAAAGGCTAGCCACTTAAAGGTAGCCGGTACTCTTCAACCGCTACCCATACCCTCATGGAAATAGGAGGATATAAGCATGGATTTTATTGTTGGTTTGCCCCGCACCTCCTAGAAACACGATTCTATATGGGACATAGTGGATAGGCTCACTAAGACAACACATTTTATCCCAGTGCAAACAACCTACAAAATCAAGAATTATGACGAGCTCTATTTGGATCGCATTGTTTGCCAACACGGAGTGCCTAAAACAATCATCTCTGGTCGAGGTGCTCAGTTTGTGGCACACTTCTGGGAACAATTGCAGGCTGCTCTTGGCACTAAGATGATATGCAGCTCAACTTATCACCCTCAAATAGATGGGCAAACTGAGAGGGTAAATCAAATTCTTGAGGATATGCTTCGAGCTTGCGTCATTCACTATGACAAGAACTGGGACAAGTGTTTACCTCTAGAGGAGTTTTCTTATAACAACAGCTATCAAGCTAGTTTGAAAATGGCACCATTTGAGGGCTTGTATGGTCATAGGTGTCGAACTTCATTGAGTTGATCCCAGGTGGCAGAACGAAAAGTATATGGGCCTGATTTGGTAATTGAGGTGGAAGAGAAGGTGAGAATAATAAGAGAAAACCTTAAAGCCGCCCAATCTAGGCAAAAGAGCTATTTCGACAAGAGGAGGAAACCACTTCAATTCGAAGATGGTGACCATGTATACCTTCAGGTTTCACCAACCAAGGGTGTGATGAGGTTTGGAGTAAAAGGAAAATTAGCTCCTCGATATATTGGTCCCTATGAGATCACGGAAATCTGTGGACCCATTGCCTATCGAGTAAAACTTCCACCCCGACTCTCCGCTATCCATGACATCTTTCATGTATCTCAACTTAAGAAGTGTGTTCGAATTCCAACTGAGATTATCGAACACGAGGAAGTTTGGGTACAACTGGACCTTTCAGTTGTAGAGTTCCCCATCAAAGTTCTTGATCGCAAGGAAAGGAGAACCCGAAGGCAAGTGGTAAGAATGTTTAATTCAGTGGAGCCATCATACAGAAGATGAAGCCACTTGGGAAACGGAAGAATATCTCAACAAGAATTTCCGCGATTTCCTTTTCGATCAGGGAGATACGTGCACATCCGCACTAAGTTTTTCATCACTCAAATCTCGGGACGAGATTCTTTTTAAGAGGGTACTATAACATCCCTAGACTTAAGCCAAGTAAATCAAGGGTGATCAAAGTCATGAAGTAAGCAGATCACCATTTAACTCACTATTGGTGATTTGTTAAATTTCAAATGCAGTTCAACTTTTGAAAACCACCCCAAAGTGCAAAAATGGAGTCAAAAAGGGCAAACCAAGAATCCAAAGGTGAAAACAAGGGAATTTAGGAGGAAAGAGTAGAAAACGCTCCAAAGTTCAAAATGTCCAACTCTAAAGACCTTTCAAATTCACTAAGTGTTGAAAATGTCCAAAAAAGCACTAATTTGGGGGGTAGAAGTTAAAAACCAAATTTTATATGAGAACTTAACTTCTGACCAATATAAAAGTTGTAGAAATTTCAAAAACAAGAAACTTTTATTATTTGCACTTCTCCTAATTTGGAGTGGAAGGTACTCCAAATTTGGATCAAAGTTCGATCAAATTCAAACTTAATTCAAATTCAAGTTTTACTTAAGCCAGCGTTCCACCAAAGTTTTCATGAGTCTAACTCCAAATCTAGCGCATTTTTCACCAGATAGCTTCTGTAGAAGTTGAAGAGTATAGTTTGGACAACAACTTTTGTATTTGGAAATTTTGAAGTTCAAATTTGAAAACAGGAGAATTTTTGCCCCAAAGCCCATGCTCTCACGCGCCACGCAAACCCCCACGTGCACCCAGTGTGCGATCACCGCGCCATGGTGTCCTCGCCAGCGCCACATGTCCCTACAGCTCTGCACCCCCGCGAGCCACCCAACTGCCGGCCATGCCGCGACAGCTCGAGCACTGCCTTACCCAACCGCGCGCACGCGCTATCTCCCGTTTGCACGCCACATCCAGGCTGCCCAACCCAGCGCCGTCCCCTCCTACACACCGGCGCACGCATGCCATCGCCTTGCCACGTTGGGCCGCCAGACTGGCTAGCGCCGCCCGGCCAACCGCCGTCGGCGACAAGACCACACGCACCGGACCATTGTCCACTCCTCACGCGCACGATCCCGTCCTTTGCATGGCGAAATCCTGGCCGGCCAACCCACAGCCGAGTGCGCTCGGCGCCACACGCCATCGCCGGCCAACCCCCAAGCTAGCCCGGGCTAGCTCCGTGCTCGCCAATAGCATGGCGACCTTATCCTGGCAGTGCTCGCACACGCCCCTTTGCCGGCTATCAAAGCCGCCCCTCCCTGAGCTCGTCGACGCATGCCATCCTTTCCCCGTGCCGAAGGTCTGCCGCCGCCCGTGGAGCCCTCTCCTCCAAGCACTCCCGCAGTCCCCTAACCACCCTAGAGCCAACCCCAACCGCCACTTCACCTTCCCGATCCCGTAGCTGGTCTTGTCCACCTCTGCCGTCACCGGAGAAGGAGCAGCTCCGCCGCCACTAGCCACCCCAGCCCGCTATTTCCTCAGCCCACCAACCCTCGATGAGCTTCTCATCGAGTTCGTAGCCTCTGCTCACCCCTCATTGCCGCCGCTCGCAGGAATTGCGCCGGAGCGCCACCGGCCAAACCGAGGACCCAATTGCGTAGCCCCAAATCTTTCCAGGGTCTATAGTGTAAATGGCAAGGACCTAGTTGTGTTCAAAAGATCCAGGGGCCCTTTCGCGAAACACTTTTTCCTTTTCTGTTTTAGAATAGATTAAAAAGGCTGAAACTTTGAAAATGTTTAGGAATTTGTAGAAAAATGCTAAAAATGTGAAATTAATTTTGTGACTCCTAATACACATGGCTAACTAGGAAAAATACTTGCTTCTGTAATATGCATGTTTTTACCTTGCTTAAATAAATGCATGTGGTGTAATATGCTTAAAATGTGATAAATAGTTTTCATACTCAATAAATCCTGAAAAATTTACAGTAGCCTCTGTTAGGATTGGTGAACCTTCTGTAAAAATTTTAAAGTCAGTTTGTCCCTGGAACTTGAGTTAAAAATAGATATTTACATTCTGCCATAGTGTACTGTTTTAGTTTTAGTAACTCTTTTAAAAGTCAAATGAATCCTAAATTTTTACAGTAGATCACTGGTATGATGATGATACTTCTGTAAAAAGTGCAAAACCATATCTTAATAGATTCTTCCAGAAACAGTTATTGAAGTTTAATAGCTAGATAAATGGTTAATAGCAAATGTTAATTAGGAAGGGTAAAATGGTAAAAGCTCATTTGAGTTAGTTTAAAATTGAGAAATAGGATAACTTTCCAAATGCATGTTGAGCAACCCTAAAATGACCCCACCTTTCTTTTGTGAAGTTTAAGTAGTTAAAACCTTATATGTGTACACAATTACCATCAAATCAAGCCCGAGTTTTAAATTCGCAACGCACTTTACTTTACGAGAAATCAAGGTTTAGTTCTTGTCTAGGTGAATGTGGTCGAATTGCAATTTACACTTCTACAATAATTCATGATATACATCCTGCAAGTAAAAGCATGGAATCTTGAACTATTACATATGCATCTTGTGTAGAAGTATGGAATCTTGAACTTCTCACCGACAGAACTTACAAACTACTCCCAGCAGCTGAGGAGGAGCCATCTGCGGAGGTGCACCACATCGAGGTTGAGCAGGACACCATTCAAGCTTCAAACAACCTTAAGACTAACCTAGTACAGGAAGGCAAGCCCGGAGCATAACCCTAATTCTAAAGCTTATGCAATACTTCTATTACTTATGTTTGTGCATTAAGTTTATAGGCGTTGCTTGAAACCTTAGTTGCATGAACATGAAAGTTCATTTGGCCCCCTAAGTGGGTTTTGGTGTTGATGACATGCATGGTTAGGGGACTAATCATTTTATCAAGTGATTAATAGGTTTTAATTCTAAAGAAGTGCAAAGGTGTATGAAAGGAATCTCAGGAAACCTCTAACTTCAAAGAAAGAATGGTGTTGAGCTCAAAAGAAGACTCGTTCATAATTTCTAATGTTGAATTTGAGTACAGGAATGTCGTACTATTAAGGGGGATGCAGATGGATAGCTCGAAGGTGCTAAAGTGCTCAATTGAAGATGCTAACCACCCATTGAGAGACACAATTCACTCACTTGCACATCCTTTACCTCAGTTTTTCTGTGAGTGTTGGAAGTTCCGACGGGGTGTACTATAACGGCTAGTTTTGGAGGCTCAGGTATAAATACCCCCTCAGCCCCCCCATTCATTGCTGCTGACCTACCCGAGCAAGAACACCTCTTTAAGCATTGAATACTCCCTTCCCTCTCCCATTTGAGCTAAATCTTTGAGAGTGTGAGCTAGGGTTTGGGTGAGAGCAAGATTGAGGGTGTGAGACTTGAGGTTTTGACTGTGAGGTTCAACTTGTTCATCTCAAGAGCACTCCAAGCATCCTCGGCTTTGTTTCGCATTTGTTACTCTTGAAGCTTGCTTCTAGACGGCTAGGTGTCACCTGTTTGAGCGCCCTCTTTGTGTGGTGCGCCCGGGAATGTTTGTATTACCTATCCTTCGTGGATTCATAGTAAGTGACTCAATCCTTTTTTGTGGTTGATTGAGGGAGGTAAAGAGTTAGTGAGGACCCGGCTCTTTGTGAGCTCCTCGACGGAGATGTAGCTCCCTTTGTGGAAGTGAACTTCGGTAAACAAATCCTTGTCTCTTGTGCTTGTTGTGTTTTTTGATTTCTTTTTGACCTAGAATCTTGTTTTGGGCCGATCAATAAATTTGTGTAGTTCCTTTCTTATCTATCACCTACAGTAGTCCCTACACTTCATTTACAATCTTTTATTTCAAATATAATGAGCGGATTCAGGTTGCATTTTGAATTTCATTCAGCTCACTCTATATTGTCGGAAGTTCTGATCCATCGGAAGTTCTGGCACAACATCGGAAGTTCCAACATATCTAATACCACTACAAAGTTTTTTTAAAAAAAAATGGAAGTGAGCCTATTCATCGCCCCCCTCTAGGCATCACAAGATCCTTTTCAATTGGTATCAGAGCCTAATCTCTTGATTAAGGCTTAAGCGCTAAGAGATTGGAGATGTCTCATAGTGGGGATGGACTTCCCATCGTCGAAGAAGCCACCGCTACCACTGTCGTTGTTGGTGCAACTACAAGCCTTGGAGGTGTCACCATCGACCCCTTTAGTCAATTCTCAAGGAGTCGACCACCCTCCGTTCATGTGGCAAGCTCAAGCAATGACTCAAGCTCAAGCGATGAACTTGAGGGTGAGGACTTGGAGGCCAAGAAAAGAAAAGAAAAGATGAAGGCCAAGATCAAGAAGAAAGCAACCAAGTTGATCAAGAAGAGGATCAAGGAAGAAAGTGACAAGCATCCCTTCTTCAGATATCACCAAGTTCCTCCTAACTATCTGCCTCCATCATCTCAATATCCTTCCTCTCAATTTCAATCCGTTCACTTGGGAAAACCCCCTTACTTTGATGGGACCGATTATCCCAAGTGGGCTTATGATATGAAAACGCATCTCTACGGGCTTCACCCCTCTATTTGGGAAGTTGTGGTTGTAGGTGTGACTCCACCCAAGAATGGAATGCCAATAGCCGAGCAAGCTCAAGACTACTTCCACAATGCTCAAGTTGTAAGAGTCATCACCAATTCTCTATGTGCTCAAGAGTTCAACAAGGTTCATTACATTGAAATTGCCAAGGTAATTTGGGACACACTAAAGGAGGCACATGAGGGGATCGATCAAGTAAGAGAAGGAAAGATGGACTTGATTCACGAAGAGCTAGAGCATTTCATCATGCTTGAGGAAGAAACTGTGATGCAAATGTTTGATATACTAATGCTCCTTGTATCGGACATTAGAACTCTTGGAAGGATGGATTGGGATGATCACAAGGTCACAAATAAGATGCTTAGAGCATTCACCCCAATGAATCCTACTCTTGCTACCATGATTAGAAGAGATCCAAGCTTCAAGATAAAAACTCCCAATCAACTTCTTGGTGAAATATTGCATCAAGAATTGGTTGAGAGAGATGTGGTAAAATCTCTTAGCATGAGGATGAATGTTGGGTCTCGAACTCTTGCGGGGTCAAGGCACAATCGGTTTCGAACAAACAAAGTACTTAGCCTCGATCAATTTCTCTCCAGTGGCTGCCTCTGAACTCAAATAATGATTGTTCCTTTACAATGGGGCAGGGCTCCCCTTTTATAGTGCTCAGAAGGCATTTTTACATTACATCTTTACCCTTACAGAACAAATACATCCTCGGTATATGCTTTACATAAAGGTTATTTGTGAGTAATGTTTTCCCTGCCACCCGACAGCGCCATGATTTGTGCTCTCACATGGCTCCGCCAATCACGCTCCCCATGTCGTTCACGTCATCAATGCTCCATGAACTCACGCTAGAGACTTGCTTAGCTTCGGATTTCTTGGCCGGCTTAGCCTCGTCCCCGGAGCCTCCCCGTACTTCGGCCACGTTCGTGTTCCTATCATGCACAAAATGGCCAAACAGCTCGGTACCCCCATACTGGAGTGTTCGAGACATGGTTATTTGGTTAGCAAACAAACCGAACACCTCCTTGGCTTCAGGCCCGACTTTAGTGCTGGAGTCCTGGGTACGTTCCCGAAGCCAGGAGCCTTCCCGTGAAGCTGACCCCCTACGTAACCTCGGGACAGATTTAGATTCCAGAGACCTCGAGGGTGACCATTTTCTTTTGCGATCCCCAACATTAGCCACTCGTGGGCGAGGTTAGACACTGATGACCGAACCCGCGATTCATGAGATCGTTTCGCACCTTTTTACCGCGCCTATAAAAGGAGTGTTGGAGGTATGCCCTAGAGGCAATCATAGAGATGATGATATTCCATTTGTATCCATGATTTGTATGTTGTGTTCATTGAATATCCATTAAAGGCTACTTGAATTGATTTGCAATTATGTGAATTGTATGTGAAACTCTTTACTTGTATGGTTATTCTAAAGTTGTCCCTAGTCGGAGTTCATGTGAGGACACACATGAATATTAGACTAGCACATGTATTAGTTGATGACTATGTTTCACAAGTCATGGACATGGAGATGTTGAACTAATAATGTGGACACATGTGGAGACATGTGTTAGGACTGACCCAACACGAGAAATTGTTCTCTCTTTAAACAACATATACGCTTTGTCCTTAGACCTGAGATTGTCGCATGTATTCTAGATGTGGATCGACCTACTTAGGGGCTATCAAACGCTACGCCGTAACAGGGTAGTTATAAAGGTAGCTTTCGGGTTTGTCAAGAAGCATGCTATGAGACATGGTCAATCAAGATGGGATTTGCCCCTCTCTGATTGAGAGTGATATCTCTGGGCCCCTCGAGTGATTGGATCCGAAAATGCATGGCCATGCTACGTACGGTTAAGAGTTAACCTACAAAGGGATTCCGAATCACAGGATCGAGAAAGAGCGGTCGGCTTGAAGCTAGACCAAATATCGTGAGGCAAAGGGAATAGCATGTATATTATGTTGTGATGGTTCGTCTGATATGATCTTCGTGTGCGTATAGGAGTTGGCACGTCTTGCTAGAGGCCGCTACCGACTATTGCGCCGAGTAGGAGTACTCGGGCCATGTCTATACGTATCCGAACCCATAGGGTCACACACTTAAGGGGCTGGAAGCCCAATTCGGATCTGATCCGAGTTGGATTAGGTTTAGGAGTACTAATGGGCCTCGGATCCAGAGGCCCATCAGGAACCTCTATAAATAGAGGGGTGGGGGCGCCCTAGGGTTTACACCTTTTTGGCGAATCACACTTGCCGCGCCTCCCACGCCCTCGCCTGTTGCAACTCGCGGATCTAGCAATCCGGCTTGCAACGCTTCCTCCCTGCACGTGTGGATACCTTGGAGGTGTTGCGCCTGCAGCACTTAGACGAGCCATCGACGAGCCGCCGACGAGCCACGACGAGCCGACGACGAGCCGCGGCACCGGTGGCGATCTTGCTGCACGTGGACGAGCTGCTGAGGAGCTGCTGGACGTGATCGACTACGTACGACTACGTGATCGTCTTCACTGCACCGACGCATATCTACATCTTCCGCACCAGTAGTGCGTCGAGTGGTAATCCCGTGATCCTTATACGGCAGTTCTTCCTGGTTATACGCGGTAGAAATTTTGATTTGCGCTAGTGTAGCCTACCTCGTATCCCAACAGTGGTATCAGAGCCTTAGCTGCTTAGTTTTGGATTCGGAATGTGTGCATATGGAGATATGCGAGTTCTCTGTTTGATCTATGTCCTGATTTCGTGCCCTTGCTGCAATGGTAGTGTAACGACATACTCCTACCGGTCGGTTTCCGCCATCGGAGTTAAGTGATACACGTAAATCCAGTTGCAGTGAGGGAAGATCAATATGATTGGTCAAATCGAGATCCAGGGTCATACGCCAGGCGCATTAGATGTGCAATGGTAGATGGGATCTACTGCCGGGGTCGGGATTTTGCCGTATGCGTATGCTTCGGTAAATCAGCCGTAACTTTTCGGTACGATCTCGGATTGGGGCGATTTCTATACGAAAATTGATCTACAGAAAAAGTTACACATGAATTTCAACCGCTTTGCCATTTTCGGCGAAATTAGATTTCCCAAATTCGGCTTGGAAGATGGAGTTTCGGGCCTCCGAAGTTTGGAACGTTAGGACGCCTAACTCTCTTTTGCAGGATGTATGTATGTATCTTGTGATCAGTATGGCCCCCTTGTGTATGTGATGCATGTGTGTAACTCATTCGTGACCTGCGTGTCCCGCGTACGGCAACACGGCAGGAGCCAAATGTGTTGTCACCTTAATGTATTTAATGGTCTGCGTACCAATCTGTGATGATCCAAGCAACTATGTAATCTTCATTACTAGATTCTTTACTAGCTATTAGGCGTAATAGCATGCTCTAGTTCTTGGAGGACTCATCACCAGGAGGATGGCGCACATGGAACATGGAGATGGAGATCACCATGGTGAACAGGTTCTATGGAGATGGAGATCACCATATGAAAACGGGCCATACTGTGTCACAAGCTGTGTGAATGCTATTCTGTTTATGTTTTACTTTCTGCATGCTGTGATGTTAGAAGTAGAACGATCCCTCACAAAGTTTAAGTTAGTATGCCCTCCCAACTAAAACTTGCACCGTCCCATGTCTTGTACAATTAGTGGTGGGTCTATGAAATTAGGGTGCCACTAGTTTTCCTTGACTAGACGGGTTTGTGTCGGACACTTACACGCATAAGGGTTGGTTTCCTTAACAAGGTTATCTTAATGGTTAAGGACCTTGGGGTATAAAGGTTGGGCGCCGAGACATAGAGATGTCACCCAACAACAGGAGTCATATGTGATATAATTAGCAAAAGTTGCTTACCGATCTACCTCGTTTGCTAGCGGTGATGCTAAAGCTCACTAGTGGACTTGTTAGTTGTGGATCCTGAATCACTAAGTTTCAATAGAGGGATATTGATTTTAGTGGGAGTAGATTCTGTTAAAATAGTTTAATGTAATTTGCTCTATCATGAATACGTTTGTCTTAGTGTATTTTGCATTACTTTTGTTGTAGATTAAATGGCACCTAGCAACACCACCGCATCGTTTGCTTTGCGTTCGGTCCTTGAGAAGGACAAGTTGAATGGAACAAACTACTCGGATTGGATCCGTAACCTGAGAATTGTTCTCAGGGCTGAGAAAAAAGAAGATGTTCTAGACACCCCACTACCACCAGTACCTACTGATGATGCATCTGCTGCCGTTAAGGCTGCTTACAAGAAGGCATTTGATGCTAATCTTGAGGTAAGCTGCCTTATGCTTGCTTGCATGGAACCCGAGCTGCAGATGCAGTTCGAAACAAATCATGAGGCACACGATATGATCGTGGCGCTCAAAGACATGTTCCAGACACAGGCTAGGACCGAAAGGTTCAATGTGTCCAAAGCCTTTCTGGAGTGCAAGTTAGCAGAAGGCGCAGCAGTAGGACCACATGTAATCAAGATGGTTGGTTACACTGAGTGATTGGAGAAGCTGGGCTTCCCAATGGGCAAAGAGTTGGCAACTGACTTCATTCTTTCCTCTCTTCCGCCTAGCTATGGGAACTTCATCTCTAACTACCATATGCATGAGACGGAGAAGGGTTTGAATGAACTGTGTGGTATGCTCAAGACAGTAGAGGTGGACATCAAGAAAAGCGCTAGTACCAGCCATGTGATGGCTGTACAGAACAAGCCTACCTTTAAGAAGAAGGGCAATTCTTGGAAGAAGAAGGGCAAGGCTGGAGTGTCCAAGCCAAACCCAGCGCCCAAGGCTAAAGCTGGACCTGCTCCAGATAAAGAGTGCTTTTACTGTCATGAACTTGGTCACTGGAAGAGAAACTGCAAGCAGTACCTAGCTTCGTTGAAGAACGGTGGAAGTAAGAGTACTTCTACCTCAGGTACGCTTGTTGTTAATGTTATAGACAACATATTTCTCGCTGATACGATTATTAATTCTTGGGTATTTGATACCGGATCGGTTGCTCATATTTGCAATTCGATGCAGGGAATGATAAGAAGTAGAAGCGTGGAAAGAGGAGAAGTTGATTTCCGCGTGGGCAATAATGCAAGAGTTGCTGCTTTGACCGTCGGGACGATGCAACTCCACCTCCCGTCAGGATTTATTATGGAGTTGAATAATTGTTATTTTGTTCCTAGTTTAAGTCGAAACATTTTGTCTCCTTCATGTTTGATGAAGGATGGTTATTCATTTGCGAGTGAAAACAATGGTTGTGTGATCTCTAAGAATAATATGTTTATGGCTTTTGCGCCCATTGTGAATGGATTATTTGTTTTAAATCTTGATGGTTCACCTGTCTGTAATGTAAGTGCTAAAAGGCCTCGGCCTAATGATTTGAGTCCTACCTACTTGTGGCATTGTCGTTTGGGTCATATAAGTGAAAAGCGCATGAAGAAGCTCCATTCTGATGGACTTCTAACTTCGTTTGATTTTGAATCATACGAGACATGTGAGGCTTGCTTGCTAGGCAAGATGACCAAGACGCCTTTCACAGGATTTCCTGAGAGAGCAGTAGACTTGTTGGAACTCGTACATAGTGATGTATGCGGACCAATGAGCACGACGGCTAGAGGAGGATTCCAATACTTCATAACTTTCACTGATGATTTTAGTAGATATGGGTATGTCTACTTGATGAGGCACAAGTCTGAAACCTTTGAAAAGTTCAAGGAATTTCAGAATGAAGTTGAAAATCAGCGTGGCAAGAAAATTAAGGCCTTACGATCTGATCGTGGAGGCGAGTATTTGAGCCACGAGTTTAGCAATCATCTAAAGAGTTGCGGAATTGTTCCACAACTTACGCCGCCTGGAACACCTCAGAGAAACGGTGTGTCCGAGTGACGTAATCGAACTTTTTTAGACATGGTTCGATCAATGATTAGCCAGTCGGACCTACCGTTGTCATTTTGGGGATACGCTCTAGAAACAGCAGCTTTCACACTTAATAGGGTACCATCTAAATCCGTAGTTAAGACACCATATGAGATATGGACTGGAAAGGTTCCTAGTTTGTCTTTTCTAAAGATTTGGGGATGTGAAGTGTTTGTCAAGCAACTTCAGTCGGACAAGATCACACCCAAGTCGGATAAGTGCATTTTTGTGGGATATCCAAAGGAAACTTTGGGATATTATTTCTACAACCGATCAGAAGGCAAAGTGTTTGTCGCTCGGAACGGGGTTTTCCTAGAGAAAGAGTTTCTCAAAGGAGAAAAGAGTGGAAAGACAGTGCATCTTGAAGAAGTTCAAGATGAGCCAATCGGGCAAGAATCAATGAGTGATGCTAACGTAGCAGAACAAGTTGAGATACCCATGGCAAGAGAAGCACCGCCACAACCACGAAGGTCAGCAAGGCTCCGCGAAATGCGAGAAATATTATTGTTGGACAATGATGAGCCTGCGACATATGCAGAAGCAATGATGGACCCAGACTCCGAAAAATGGCAGAGTGCCATGCAATCCGAAATAGAGTCCATGGGAGACAATCAAGTTTGGAACTTGGTTGACCCGCCTGATGGTGTTAAAGCCATAGAGTGCAAGTGGATCTATAAGAAGAAAAAGGACATGGATGGAAATGTTCACATCTATAAAGCACGACTTGTCGCAAAAGGTTTTCGACAAGTTCAAGGAGTTGACTACGACGACACCTTCTCGCCCGTAGTGATGCTTAAGTCCATTCGGATTATTCTAGCTATAGCTGCATATTTCGATTATGAGATATGGCAGATGGATGTCAAGACAGCTTTCCTGAATGGAAACCTAGCTGAGGACGTGTATATGATACAGCCCGAGGGTTTTGTCGATCCGAAAAATGCTGGAAAGGTATGCAAGCTTCAGAGATCCATTTATGGATTGAAGCAAGCATCTAGGAGTTGGAACATTCGTTTTGATGAAGTGGTCAAAGGGTTTGATTTCACCAAGAACGAAGAAGAGTCTTGTGTTTACAAGAAGGTTAGTGGAAGCTCTGTAGTATTTCTAATCTTATATGTGGATGACATATTACTGATTGGAAATAACATTCCTATGCTTGAGTCCGTAAAGACTTCACTGAAAAATAGTTTTTCGATGAAGGACTTAGGGGAAGCGGCATATATTCTGGGCATTAAGATCTATAGAGATAGATCGAGAAGGCTTATACGTTTGAGCCAAGATACTTATATTGACAAAGTGTTGAAGCGGTTCAGCATGGAAGAGGCAAAGAAAGGGTTCTTGCCTATGTCACATGGCATACATCTCAGCAAGACTCAGTGTCCTTCGACTGCTGATGAGCGGGATCGCATGAGTAGAGTGTCATATGCCTCGGCTATTGGATCTATCATGTATGCAATGATAAGTACACGCCCAGATGTTTCATATGCGCTAAGTATGACAAGCAGACACCAATCTGATCCAGGTGAGAGTCACTGGACAGCGGTGAAAAACATTCTTAAGTACTTGAGAAGGACTAAAGATATGTTCCTCGTCTATGGAGGTCAGGAGGAGCTCGTTGTAACAGGTTACACCGATGCTAGTTTCCAAACCGACAGAGATGATTCAAAGTCACAATCAGGATTTGTGTTCACGCTAAATGGTGGTGTTGTTAGTTGGAAGAGTTCCAAGCAGGAGATGGTGGCCGATTCTACGACAGAAGCCGAGTACATCGCGGCTTCGGAAGCCGCGAAGGAAGGTGTTTGGATAAGGAATTTCCTCATTGAGCTTGGTGTGTTCCCGAATGCGTCCAGCCCATTGAATCTCTACTGTGATAACAATGGGGCAATTGCGCAAGCAAAGGAGCCAAGGAACCACCAGAAGAACAAACACGTAATGCGGCGATTTCATCTCATTCGTGACTTCGTTAACCGGGGTGAGATCAAGATATGCAAAATACACACGGATCTGAACATTTCTGATCCGTTGACAAAACCACTCCCGCAGGCTAAGCATGATGCGCATGTAAGAGCTATGGGTATTAGGTACCTTCTAGATTGACTCTAGTGCAAGTGGGAGACTGTTGGAGGTATGCCCTAGAGGCAATCATAGAGATGATGATATTCCATTTGTATCCATGATTTGTATGTTGTGTTCATTGAATATCCATTAAAGGCTACTTGAATTGATTTGCAATTATGTGAATTGTATGTGAAACTCTTTACTTGTATGGTTATTCTAAAGTTGTCCCTAGTCGGAGTTCATGTGAGGACACACATGAATATTAGACTAGCACATGTATTAGTTGATGACTATGTTTCACAAGTCATGGACATGGAGATGTTGAACTAATAATGTGGACACATGTGGAGACATGTGTTAGGACTGACCCAACACGAGAAGTAGTTCTCTCTTTAAACAACATATACGCTTTGTCCTTAGACCTGAGATTGTCGCATGTATTCTAGATGTGGATCGACCTACTTAGGGGCTATCAAACGCTACGTCGTAACAGGGTAGTTATAAAGGTAGCTTTCGGGTTTGTCATGAAGCATGCTATAAGACATGGTCAATCAAGATGGGATTTGCCCCTCTCTGATTGAGAGTGATATCTCTGGGCCCCTCGAGTGATCGGATCCGAAAATGCATGGCCATGCTACGTACGGCTAAGAGTTAACCTACAAAGGGATTCCGAATCACAGGATCGAGAAAGAGCGGTCGGCTTGAAGCTAGACCAAATATCGTGAGGCAAAGTGAATAGCATGTATATTATGTTGTGATGGTTCGTCTGATATGATCTTCGTGTGCGTATAGGAGTTGGCACGTCTTGCTAGAGGCCGCTACCGACTATTGGGCCGAGTAGGAGTACTCGGGCCATGTCTATACGTATCCGAACCCATAGGGTCACACACTTAAGGGGCTGGAAGCCCAATTCGGATCTGATCCGAGTTGGATTAGGTTTAGGAGTACTAATGGGCCTCGGATCCAGAGGCCCATCAGGAACCTCTATAAATAGAGGGGTGGGGGCACCCTAGGGTTTACACCTTTTTGGCGAATCACACTTGCCGCGTCTCCCACACCCTCGCCTGTTGCAACTCGCGGATCTAGCAATCTGGCTTGCGACGCTTCCTCCCTGCACGTGTGGATACCTTGGAGGTGTTGCGCCTGCAGCACTTAGACGAGCCATCGACGAGCCGCCGACGAGCCACGACGAGCCGCAGCACCGGAGGCGATCTTGCTGCACGTGGACGAGCTGCTGAGGAGCTGCTGGACGTGATCGACTACGTACGACTACGTGATCGTCTTCACTGCACTGACGCATATCTACATCTTCCGCACCAGTAGTGCGTCGAGTGGTAATCCCGTGATCCTTATACGGCAGTTCTTCCTGGTTATACGCGATAGAAATTTTGATTTGCGCTAGTGTAGCCTACCTCGTATCCCAACAAGGAGGGGTGGTCACTTTCACTTCGTGCGATCAAAATTATGACATACTAACTGCGACAGTTTTGCATTTACTATCTTTCCTCTCATAGCCCTGCTCGTTGAGCGCTAACCTTGCCGACCACCTGCGTCTCGAAGGTAATATGTTACTTGTGGTATCTAGCTTTCTAGGCTTTTTATTTTTGTGGCGTTAAAGAGCTGTATTTTGTCTTGCGAAGCTGGCTCGCATCATACAGACTGCTCGACCAATGTCTTCCGAGGAGCTTGCTGCTCATATTGAGCCTCATGTCGAAGCTGATCTGTCCAATCCTTCCAAAACTATTGATATCGAGGAGGTTTCTGAGGAAGGTGAGATTAAAGAATCTACGCCTGCGGCTATGGATCTCATAGCTGATGACAATGGCTCGTCGAGCAGTGAGATATTAGGCTTCAGCTCCGAGGGCAATGAGGCCGAAGGTGTGGAAGAGGGTGCAAGTGATGACGAGGTTGAGGAAAGTGGGAGCAGTGAGGACCTTGGTGGTGTGGACATGGAAGTGAGCGAGCTTGTGCAGGAGAAAGATACGTGCATTCCCACCATGCATTTTGGGCGATCACTGGTGATCGAGAAGTGCAAAGAGCTGTATGTCAACAAGGAGTTTTTTCCCAAAGGTGTTGGCAGAGCGCCTGGGGACGAGATTGTCCCGAAACCAAAGTATGGCAAGGCTGTTGTTTTCAAAGATTTTTTCACTGCTGGTTTGAGGTTCCTGTGTGACCCAGTTTTGCCAGCTATTTTGGATCATTTTAGGGTGAAGCTTCATCACCTAACCCCCAACTCATTTGTTGCATTGTCAAAAATTTTCTAGGTTCAGCATACCTTCAACAATGTTATTGATGTGGATGCCTTCGTAAGACTGTTTGAACTTTACATTCAAAAGAAGAAAGTTGTGTTTGACAGCGAAGCTGGTATGTTTGAGAATCACTTTGGCTGTTGCACGTTCAACACCCGAAGGAAAAATGAGAGATAAGGGTTGGAGAGAATTCAACTTTCCTTTGCACAGAAGAACAGGTGGGATGATGATTGGCTGAACTATTGGTTCTATGTTAAGGCGGAGATGAAGAACAGTGGAGGTAGCCAATTGGTCTATCTCTTCCATACGACTATAAGCCCCATGGACATTGCTACGACTCCACCAGTTGTGAGGTCAAAGATGGTTAAGAAATGTGAGAGTGCCTTTACTGCAGCTTTGGGTTCCGTTCTGGATGGGACTTGGTAGAGGAGTATGTGGCAGCTAATAAATGGCCACTTACTCTTGGCTGGGGGCCTCTCACTATGGACCTTAAGAAGGTCTCATGGAAAGGCAGCCCTTTGCCCTATCCCTGCATTGATGCTAGGGAGCTGCTCGGAGATTTTGCTCCTAACCTATACGTGGATGAAAAGCGTGCTATTGATATCATTGGACCGGCCTCTGAATCAAAGATAAAGTTCTTTAAGCTGATGATTAAGCATGGATTGCGCATGAATCGAGTTTTGGAAGGACATGGAATTGAGATGCCTCCTCGATCTCTGCCTCGAGGGAAGAAAGCTCACGGGCTGGGTGGTAGTGGAAGGGGAAAGAGGAAGAGGGGGAGAGCTCTTCTCATGCAGCCACCTGGCCCAGTGTGATACTAGAGGCTACTAAGGTGAGGGTGAAAATGAGTAGCCTGGAAGCACAGAAGAAGAAGGAAAAAACTATGCAGAGCCCCTCTCTTGCTGCTCCGAGGATGATTAAGCCGGTCTCCTCCAAGCCTCCTGCAATGAGTGTTGCCCCCGAATCTAGAAAGGATGTTATCCCGACCGGTGTGAAAGTTAAGATGCCTGCAAAGAAACCTCGTTTCTCCCGAGCCGTTGATGAGGATGACACGGTTGTTGTAGATCCCACCGCCCTTGCTGCTGCCAAGGCCAAACGCGAAGCCAAGAAATCCGCAGCGGCCTCGGACGCAGAAGTGGTGGCGATCGGTCCCAAGGTTGCCAAAACGTAGGTTGTGGATCCAAAAGGGAAAGGTAAAGAGGTTAACGAGCCAAAGGAACGGTTGATCAAGAGCTAGGCTGAGGGGCCCCTTGCGGATTGAGTACAAAACCAAGAAAGAAAGGATAGTGGAGGAACTCGCTGCAACGAGGAAGAGGGTTGTTGATGATATTGCCAAGTCAATCAAAGATTCGTCCTCGAAGGGTTGTTGTTGTGCACCTGCCTAGGTTGAGATTTTTTAAATATACCGGGGCTTCGATGAATTTTTTGCTGGGCTTGGAAAATACTATTGGTGCTCCTAGAGAGGCATATAGTGAGTCTCACGTGTGGCTTAAGGTTAAGCATTATCCTACAGATGCAAGGCTGCCTCCATCTTTGAAGAGTTTTAACAAAGCTTTTGGTATGACTCTGAGGAAGGAGATTGTTGCGGCTCATGCAGTAGGAGTAGGTGAGGATTACAATCCTTTAAACTTGTCTTTGCGATGGGGGGTTCAGGCTGAGAGGGCTAAGGGTGGCGCAGGTGGGGTAGCAGGGAGTAGTGTCGAGGCCAGTCAAGTTGGCGGAAAAGTGAAAGGTGGGGCTGGGACTATTGTGGAGGTTGGAAAGGGTGTAGGAGCTGAGACTCTGGTTGAAGAGAGGTTTAATCCTGAGGGTAAGCCTTTTACTTCCACATTTCCTTCCAGTTATGCAATTTTTTGGCTTAGTCTTGACACTCGCTTTTATGCAGAATTTGAGGGAGTTGTTAAGCACTTGCGGGATAGAGAGCTTGCGCAGATGGTTGCTCCCTCGGGCAAAAGGTATGAGTGAGTGTCTTACGTTGTTTTTTATGGTGTTTTTTAGTTAATTGACATGCTTTTTTTGTACAGAGTGCAATAACTGGAAGAGTTGTGAAGGAGAGGGTAGAGGCTAAGGAGAAAAGTGCACTTGTTGGGATGGAAAAAGTGTCGGTGCTCGAGGCTGAGGTTGCCGAGCTCAAGGAAGAAAACAAGATTTTACATGGTCTGAAAGACGAGCTCAAGGGCTTAAATGCGGATTTAACGAAGCACAAGAACCTCTTGTTGAAAGACCTGCAAGGAGATAGCGCAGAGTAATGAAGTCCTTACTAAAGAAAGGGATGAGCTTCTTATGGAGGTTGAAAAGCTTAGGCTGCATCAAGCGGATAACATTAAGGTCATCGAGAGTCTTCATGCTACCATCAAGAAAGATGCCAAGACCATTGTGGAGCAAACGAAAAGCATGATTCTCATAGGTACGGAGCTTGAGGAGAAAACCAAATATATTGATGGGGCCAAAGCTGCTCTGAAGGCAAAGTTCGCCGAGCTATATGAGGAGTACAAGGCTCCGCTCCTTCTTTTCGGCGTCGAGCCTGTTCCTTATCCTGGTGACGAAAACATTGTTGAGATCTTTGAGTGGATGAAGAGGGAGTTTGCAAGTTTGCCCAAGGTTATTGCTGGGCTCAACGACTATGCCACGTCCTTCTACTTAGATAGCACACTTCAGGTTCTTGAAAAGCAAGATTGCGATCATTGTTTGGCGCTTGCGGAAGATGAGTTTGTTTACCCCTCGGCTTCAGAGTTAGGAGCCGAGGAGAAATCTAGGAATGTGAGGGTCACTAAATTGAGGATTTTCAGGCGGTTGTGGGCCATTTCTGGGCAAGAGTACATTCAGCAACTTGCTAAAGAGAAGCTGAAGCTGGAGAAAGAAAAAGCGGCGAAGCTCGAAGCTGAAGGCGGAGGTGTTGATGACGCGGGGGCGGTTTAGAGACTCTTTGAGCTAGAGCCAGAGAGAACTTTTTTGTAAAGATAACCTTTTGGTGTAAACATTTGGCCGCACTTCGCTGTGAGGCTTGTAAACATCTTGAGACTTGGTTTGAGTGTGTCGTGCCAAAGCTAACTGTTGTTTCGTGGTTCTGTAAATTACGTGGTTTTTTTATTTTGTTTACCTGGCTAATGCTGGTTTACGTTGTTTTTCAAGGAAGGAACGACTGATCGGATAACGTACTTTGACCCCGAAGCTGTGCCGAAGCTGGCTGATTTCCATTTTGGGATTTGCTTGATTTTACTTCACTGTTGTGTTGGTGAACCATCGTGAGTAGAGGGCATTGCCCAAAGAAACAAGTGGTTTTTCAAAAACATCACTCCCGCCTCTTGTTTCTTTGCTCAAGGCATTTTCCTGATTTTTTATCTTGGTGACCGGTGTCGAAGCTTTGGGTTTTTGCGATAAAAGTGCTGTGGTTTCCTTTAGCGTGACCTTTGTTCAGATTATCTCGAGAAAAGGTCCTCGAAGATCGTTGTTTTTTTGCATAAATTATAACTGCACTTGTGAGGGGCCGTGAAGTTAACGTAAAACTTGAGACTGAGTTTTGTTGACTTAGATAATAGACGAAGGTTCGGTTGATATCACAACCTTCAGTTGCTTCAACCTACTTCCTCGGGGAGCGAGAAAAAAGGAGAGGGAGACTATAGCTTAACATTTAGCTGTTTCTTGAAGCAGAATTTTGGGCCAAAGCCATGATCTTTTCTCGTTAGAGGGGAGGCTTTTTGAAAAATGTCACCCCCTAGGCTTTCCAAGGAAGCCAACCCGAAGCCAGGGCTTCGATGTTTTGAGATTTTGAAAAGGGGTTTGAGGAGAAAATAAGAAGGGGGGCGAAGTAGATTTGCAGGTGCTGAGCCGGACTTCTTTGCGTTGAGTTGTGGCTTTGGGCTGAGGTTTGCACCTTCTCTCGCGGAAGGTAAAAGCCTTAAGTTTTGAAAAAATGTCACCCTTCCCTTCGTCCTTTCACGAGAGGAGGGAAGGCAGATGACTTCTTGAGGCTGGTTACGATACGCTCACCTTGCTGTCGACCGAGGCTAGATCTTTTAGCGCAGGAAGGTGGATGGCTTCTCAAAAATGTCACCCCCTTTGCCTTTTTGAGGGAAAAAATGAACAGACCAGGGAAAGATAGACAGTAGGGATAAGAGTAAAGAATATATATTTCATAGGCGCATAGTGCACTTTAGTATATAGTACTGTGAGTTTACCATCATGAGACTCTCTTGGAGCCGTTAACCTTTTTCCTTGCATGAACACACAGTTCTTCTTTTGAACTTTGAGTCTCTTCGCCGAGACGCGAGGTTACGCAACTTGTTGTTGCACTGATGCCTCGTACGGGAATTCACAGCTTCGCAACTTCTTATTGCCTTGAGACTTGTATCAAGGGGGAAAACTTCACTTATATTAAGTAGTGAAAGTGTTACATGGATCTGCCTCGTTAAAAATCTTGCCTCCAGAGTGGAGCCCCCCTAGCAAGGAAAAGAGTATAGTCTAGACTCAATAATGCAAGACTTAGAAAGGAAAAAAGTAAAAGCGTTACCTTCAGCGTTGTTTATAACTTCACAAGCTGGGGGTAATGGTGAACACTTTTACGGGTAATAATTGTGCAAGCTGTCGATGGTCCAGGAATGCACCAGCTCCGTGCCAAGCTAGTCCGCCAGACGGAACGACCCTAGCCTGTTACTCTTCGTGACGATGTACGGCCCTTCCCAGGCCTCCTACAGCTTTTCGGGATTTTCCCAATTCTTCTTTCTTTTGAGAACGAGATCGCACACTTTGATTTCCCTATGGACTATGTTTTTATCTCTCCATTTCCTAGTTTCTGCTTGGTATTTGTCGATGTTGTCCGAAGCCTGGATTATGTCAAGCTCGATCATATCTTTTTCAACCTTGATGGCGTCTTGGGCATTTTCAGAGTGCAGCACCCTTGGACTACCATTTTTTATTTCCTCTGGCATGATAGCTTCGGAGCCAAAAAGCAGTTTGAATGGGGTGAAGCCCATCGCTCGTGACTCTGTTGTGTTGTGCGACCAGAGTACCTTCAGGAGCTCATCGACCCACTTTCCCTTCTTCTGGTCAAACAAGCATTTCTTGCTTGCCAAGAAAATCAAACCGTTTGCCCTTTCGACTACACCATTTGATTGTGGGTGATATACTGAAGAGAATTTCACCTTCGTTCTGAGGCTAGCATGGAACTCTTTAAAAGTCGTTGCAATCGAATTGCTTGTCGTTGTCGAAAGTTAACTCTTTGGGCACCCTAAACCTGTAGATGATGTTCTGCTAAAAGAATTTCCGAACCGAGCCTAAGGTTATCACTGCCAAGGGTTTAGCTTCGATCCACTTGGTGAAGTAATCCATGGCCACTATTGCGAACCTGTAGTTGCCTTGAGCCATTGGCAGGGGGCCTACCAAATGCATTCCCCATCTCTGTAAGGGCCATGATGGTGATATAAGTTGTATTGGAAGTGACAGGGCATGCCCCTGATTTGCTATCTTTTGGCAGGCTTCGCAGCTTCACACCAGATCCATGGCATCACAAATGGTAGTAGGCCAATAGAATCCCTGCCTCAAGGCCTTGCTTACGAGGGCCCTCGAGCCAATATGCGTCTCGCAAAAGCCTTTGTGAATTTCTACTAGTAATTCTTTCCTAGTTTTCACATCAATGCAGCGAAGCCAGGGAGTTGAGATCCCAGCTTTGTAAAGCTCACCATCTATGATTGCGTAGCCTCTGGCTTTTTGCTTCAGCTAGGTGAGCTCAAGTTCATCGTGAGGTTCGAAGTGCCTTCTTATGTAGGCCATGATTTTGGCCCTCCAATCAAAGTTCTGGATTGTGCTTACGGACCTCGAGGTTGTTTCTTTTGTTGAAGGAGTTTCAATGACCTCGTATAATACATCTAGAGGTACTGGCTCGTTTTGGGCTGCCGCTTTCGCAAGCCTATCTGCTTCGTCATTTTCTAACCTTGGGATGTGTTTGACTGTGAAGCCCCTGAAGTGTTTTTCCATTGATCTGACCGTGGTGAGGTATTTCACCAACTCGGGCTTTCTAGCTTCACTTTATTTCTCAATGTGCTCTTTGATCACCTTGGAGTATGTTCTTATTATGAAGGTTTGCTGTCCTAGGGCTTTCATCTTTCTTAGTGCTAGGAGTAGTGCTTCGTATTCTGTAGTGTTGTTTGTGGACTTTGACTCACTGGAGAATTCTAGCCTCACGGCGTATCTTATTTTAATGCCACTGGGCGAAGTTATGATGGCTGCTACTCCAACCCCTCTGTTGCACCAAGCACCATCACAGTGGATGACCCATGGGGTTTGAACCTCACTTTGATTTATAGCTGGAGATGTCTAGTCGATAATGAAATTGGTCAGGACTTGAGACTTTATGGCGCTTGTTCTTTCGAACTCCACCACGAATTCTGACAACTCTGATGCCCACTTGGTGATTTTGCCTGAAACTTCTCTGTTTGAGAAGAGGTCTTGAAGGAGCTGATTTGTGAATGCAGCGATTTTGTGACCCTCGAAGTAGTGGCGCAACTTGCGCGCTGCCATGACTACTGCGTAAGCATTTTTTTTCCAATTCTGAATAATGCAGCTTCGAGCTGCCAAGTGCCTCGAAAGAAAAGTAGACTGGGATTTGCTTTAGCTTGCCCTCAACTTCCTTCTCTTGGATGAGAGCAGCATTGACTGCTGTGCCCGAAGCTGAGACGTAGAGTAATAGGGGTGATTTTGGCTCAGGGGGGCATAGTTTGGTCATGGACTGCAAATAGTCCTTGAGCTCTTGGAGGGCTTTGCTCTACTCCTCTCCCCATTCGAAGTTTTTGGAGTTGCGCAAAACTTTGAAAAAAGATAGGCTTCGCTCTGCTGCTTGAGGAATGAATTTGTTGAGCGCGGCTACTCTGCCGGTCAACCGCTATGCATCCTTCACCGAAGCTGGCTCTTTCATATCGAGGAGTGCCTGGATCTTGTCGGGGTTAGCTTGAATGCCTTTAGTGGTGACCAAATAGCCTAGGACCTTGCCTCATTGCACCCCAAATACGCATTTCTCTGGGTTTAGCTTCAAGTTTGCTGCCCTGAGGTTGGTGAAATTTTCCGCGAGGTCACCGATGTGGTCTGATCTTTTGTCACTTTTGACGACTATGTCGTCGACGTAAGCAAGGATGTTTCTGTGAAGCTGTGGGGCGAGCACGATGGCGGTCATTCTCGAAAAGGGTTGGCCTGCATTCTTCAGCCCCTCTGGCATTCTTACAAAGCAGAAGGTTCCAAACAGAGTGACAAAGCCTGTTTTTCCTTCATCCTCCTTCTTTATTTTGATCTGATGATACCCTGAGAATAGATCCATCAACGAAAGCATTTCGCTGTTAGCAGCATCATCCACCACTTTGTCTATCGTCTCCAGTGGGTAATCATCTTTGGAACAAGCTTTGTTTAGGTTCATGAAATCTATACACATCCTCCATCTTCCGTTTTTTTTTTTTGATCAGAACAGAATTAGCAAGCCATTCTGGGTACAATATGGGCCTGATCACATGAGCTTCGAGCAACCTGTTCAACCTCCACCTTCACTGCCTGTACTTTTTCATCAGACATCTTTCTCAACTTTTGATTCTTTGGCTTCGTGCCAGGTCTAATATCGAGGCTGTGTTCAATTATCTCTCTATCTATCCCCTGGAGATCACTTGCGGACCAGGTGAAGACATCCTTGTTCTTGTTCAAGAACATGATCAGTTCAAGCTCCTCCTCATGGTCGAGGTTAGCCCTGATGGTAACATATCTGTCCACAATGTAACCATCCAAAAGGACCCTTTTGGTTTCGCCGTCAACACTTATCTTTATCTTCTCTTTGTCTCTCGTGGGCTCAATGTAAGGCTTCATTTTTTCTTGTGGTTTAGCTTTGCTCAGGGTGGCCACATGATGTACATTCTTTTGGCTTGGTGTTGCACCTTTCTCTACGTTTCTTGCCATTTGTTGGTCACCATAGATAGTGATGACTCCCTTTAGGGTCGAAATCTTCAGCAGAGGAAGAGTTGCCTGATGGCTGCGTCAAATTTGTTGATGAAACCTCGCCCGAGGATGGCGAAATAGGGGTAATACATTTCAACCACGTTGAACATGATGTGCTCAGTTCTTGCGTTGTCTTGATTGCCGCAAGAGACCGGGAGTGATATCTTTCCCAGAGCCTTGACTGGCTTCCTCCGAAGTCGAGGAGCAGAACTTCTGCTGGCTGGAGAAGGTGCGGGTCAATTTTCATCTCCCTAAATGTGTTAGCGAAGATAATGTCCGCGGAGCTGCCGTTGTCCACCAAGATTTTTCCGACCTTATTATTGTGTGAAGCTGTCTTCAGTTTGAAATCTTCCTCTGTAAAAGTGATTGGCATATGTGCCCATTCTAGCTTCACTGAAGGGCCGTTTGATATGATGGTATTGACTTGTCTAAAATAATATCTCCTTTGCCTTTTATTTTCAAATTCAAGGGCAAAACCGCCGGCGATTGGCATTATCATGCCAAAGGTTGGGAGTGCCTTGGAGCTGCCCTCGCGAGGTTCAGAGTGGGAAGATCCTTCGAAGATTGGCATTGTCATGCCGAAGGTTTGAAGAGCTTTGGGGTTATTGTTTAGTGGGTTTGGTTCAACCTTCGGAATTTCATTGGGGAGATGCGGTGGTGGTGGTGGTGGTATCTCTTGGCGAGGCTGTATAGGCGCGAAGCTAGCGTTTTGCGAGATTATGGGATGTTGGGGTTGGAAAGAGGGCGAAGGTTGCCATGTTAGTGGTGGTTGATAAGCTGCGAAGTTAGTTGGGCTTGGGTAATATGGTGGGTGCGGGTAAAAGGTAGTGTGACAGATGGTTTTGGGTGCTTGGGCCGCTTTATTTTCCATGGCTCGCTTCGCATTAACTTCCAAGGTGATGGGGCACTAGTCTGTTGCGTGATTGAGCTGCTTTCCATGAAATACACAATGAAACGATCTTTGCGCCTTGACCTAGTTGTTTGGCTTTGGGAGGCCATTGCTTCGGCCTCTTCCCCTTCCATGGCCGCCTCTGTTGTCGTTGCTAGAGTTGGAATGGTTTTGGTTGTGTTGATTTGGAACTGAAGGATTGCTGCCATTGTAGTTGTGGTGTAAAGGTTGGTTGCCTTCGATTGCCAGTACCTGGGATTGATGCTGATTGCGGCCCTGGTTATGATTGTACGGCGAAGCTTGCTAGTTTCTATTCTTGTCAGATTGCCTTTGATGGTTTCTTTCTGCTACCCTTCTTCTGTGGTCTTCGTCTGATCAGAAATATTTCTCCAACTCCATGCACAGAGCTTCCATAGTTTTTGGCTTTTTCCTTGTTAGCTTCGATGCCGTCGGACCCAAGCTGAGTCCCAGAATGCAAGCTGATATAGCAACACTATCCACAACTCCTGGCATTTGGGACTTGAGCTGCATGAATCTTCTTACATAGCTTACCAAAGGCTCCTTATCTTTCTGCACACAGTGGAAGAGATCTCCCTCATCATTTATGGCCTGGTGGAAAACCTGGAAGTTCTGGGTTAACTTCGTCTTTTGATCGATCCAGCTATCCACCGATTGCGGAGGGAGTAGCGAGTACCAATTTAAGGTTGCGCCCTCGCATGCGATAATAAATGACTTCACGAGTACTACCTCATCACCTCCGGATGAAGCCACTGCAGCTTCATAGCTCATCAAGAACTGTCACGGATCTGTTAGGCCGTTGAACTTGGGCAAGGCTATTGCTCTATAAGTAATGGGCTAGGGAGCTTGTTGCAGCTCGATTGACAATGCGGAATTTTTATCGATGGCGGCGCAGACATTCGTGGCTGGCGGTGGATCATGCATGCCGAAGCTATGGTTTGAGAATATTAGATGGGTTGCATTGGTGTTGCAGGTTTGGATGGGTGGTGGTGTTGGCTATTGTGGCGTGTCGCCCAGGTATTCGAGCTCTTTCAGCTCTTTTTGCAGCTCTGCCAGTTGCCTCTTGGCTTCGTGCAGCCTTGCCAGTTTCTCAGCTACCTACTTTTGGGCTTGTAACTGTTGAGTGAAATGTTCCTTCTCCCTTCTCAACAGCTCTACTTGCTTTAGTGCTGAATCCAGCTCATCTTCGGGCTCACTCAAGGGCTCGTCTTGGGTGTTCGTGAGCAGCGGGACTTCGTCCAAGGCTCCTTGTTCAGCTCTTTGCTTTAGTGCTCTCGCCCTTAGGTTGTGTTTCACTCTTTGTAGCTTGGATTCCTTATCTGTCATGGGTGGCTCGACTTGCTCAATCGTGATAGCATGTCCTTCCGTAGCTTCTTCATCTGTGGCTCTCTTCTTCTTCTATGGTCGCATTGTGGGTTTCTTGATGGCTTAAAACACGATGGGCGCCAAATGTTGGGTCTCAAACTCTTATGGGGTCAAAGCACAATCAGTTTCGAACAAACAAAGTACTTAGCCTCGGTCAATTTCTCTCCGGTGGCTACCTTTCAACTCGAATAATGAATGTTCCTTTACAATGGGGTAGGGCTCCCCTTTTATAATGCTCAGAAGGCATTTTTACATTACATCTTTACCCTTACACAACAACTACATCCTCGGTATATGCTTTACATAAAGGTCATCTGGGAGTCATATTTTCCCTACCACCCGACAGCGCCGTGATTTGCACTCTCACATGGCTCCACCAATCACGCTCCCCATGTCGTTCACGTCATCAACACTCCATGACCTTACGCCAGAGACTTGCTTAGCTTCGGATTTCTCGTCCGACTTGGCCTCGTCGCTGGAGCCTCCCCGGACTTCGGCCGCGTTCGCCTTCCTATCCAGCACAAAATGGCCAAATAGCTCGGTACCCCTATACTGGAGTGTCCGAGACATGGTTATTTGGTTAGCAAACAAACCGAACACCTCCTTGGCTTCGGGCCCAACTTTAGTGCTGGAGTCTTGGGTACGTTCCCGAAGCCACGAGCCTTCCCGCAAAGCCGACCCCTTGCGTAACCTCAGGGTAAATTTAGATTCGAGCAACCTCGAGGGTGACTGTTTTCTTGGGCAATCCCCAACAATGAACAAGATTTTGGCCCTCAATGCTAGCTCTAGTACCATGATTGAGTCAAGTCCGAAAGCTCTCAAGTCAAAGAAGGAAGACTCAAGTGAAGAGGGAAGCACCGATGAAGAGATCGTTGCTATTAGAAACTACAAGAAATTTTTGAAGAAGAAGGCTTTCAAGAAGAATGGTGATGATAGAGAGAAGTCATCACAAAGAAGATGCTATGAGTGCAAGGAAGTTGGTCACTTCATTGCCAATTGTCCTCACAAGAAAAAGAAGGAAATGGAGGAGAAGAGGTTCAAGGACAAGAAGAGCAAGGACTACAAGAAGAAATATCAAGGTTAAGCTCATGTTGGTCGAGTGGGATTCTAGTGATGAAGAATCCAACAAGGAGTGCATGGCAACTTTAGCCAGAGCCCACTACATCAACTAGACTCTTCAACAACGCCTCCAACAATGAAGATGACACTACTTTTTGTCTCATGGCAAAGGGGACCATGGTACTAAATACCTCATCCTCCTGATCCATCTCCTCCTCCATATCTAGTAATATTCAAACGAATTAGATGATGAGGAAGAAAAGCTTAAAGCAAACATGATAAAAGAATTTGGTAAGAAAGGCTATAAAGAAATTAAATAGCTTTTGGAGAAATTGGAGAAAAAGAAGGAGTCTCTCAATAAGCAAGAGGACTTGCTCATCCTCAAAAAGGAGAGAAACCTTGCCTTAGAGAAGGCTCTAGCTGAGGAAAAGGCTAAGGGTGAAAAATTAGCTATTGACTTGTCTCTAGCAAATGATTCATATGAGAGGATGTCAAAGGAACTTACTTTGGTAAATGAATCTCTAGCTTCTCTAAAGGCCACTCATAGTGAACTACAAGAAAGCTTCTCATGCTTAACGGTCAAGTACAAAGACCTTGAAGTTAACTATGGTGCTCTTTGGGAAAGCTCCAAAGCCGATACCAAGGCAAATCTTGACTCCAATGCCTCCACTAGTGAAGGTTGTACAATATGCTATAAAGTTGATATGAATGCTTGTGTTACTAACATTGCCAAGCTAGAGGAATCAATCAAAGCAAGGGATGCTCAAATAAAGAGGTTGAACATGTTAGTGACACAAGGGTATGATGGCAATACCAAGCCTGAGCCTAAGATCAAGTATAAGGATGGGAGGCATCCTAGGCACATGGACGGGCTTGGACACTACAAGGGGAGCAAGGTAAGTGACCGGAAGGTGGTGAATGGTAAGGAAGTCATCAAGTTCAACAAGGGTGCAAACCTTGGTGACTTTATGGACATCGCACATGGCAAGACAAAGACCAATACAACTCAAGTCAAGCCAATGGCCAATGCATCCACCAAGGTAAATGTCATGGAAAGTCTATGGCTAGGTCAAAGGACAAGGTGGTTGCACATGAGCCCTCATCAAACTACACCACCGACTACATGGTTGGACCACAATGGTAAAATAGTGGTCAAATATGTTGGTGCCTACATGAAAAAGGCTATCTTTAGGAGTGTGTGGGTTCCAAAGATATATCCGTCTAACCAACAAGGACCCAAATCTTTTTGGGTACGTAAATTCCAAGCTTAACTTGTTTTGTAGGCCTACTCCTCCGATGAAACTTCATGGTTGCTTGATAGTGGATGTTCAAATCATATGACCGGGGAGAAGGACATGTTTTCATCCTTAGAGCATTATGACACACATAAAGAAAGCATTGTCTATGGTGACAATAGCAAAGGGGATGTAATCAGAATGGGTAATATTGCTATCTCAAACGACAACTCTCTCTCTAATGTTTATTTAGTTGAATCTTTTATATACAATTTGTTGTCCATCTCACAAATTTGTGAGAAGGGCTACAATTGTCTCTTTACTAATGAGGGTGTGACCGTCTTTAAAAGGGAGGATTCCTCTATTGCTTTTATAGGTCGCTTGAAGGGCAAACTCTATCTTGTTGATTTCACAATGGATAGAATTGAGCCTAAGACTTGTTTAGTGGCAAAAACTTACTTGGGTTGGCTTTGGCATTGCCAACTAGCCCATGTTGGGATGAGGAACTTGGTCAAACTTCAAAAAGGCGATCACATCCTAGGACTAACAAATGTTGTCTTCGAGAAAGATAGGGTATGTAGTGCATGTCAAGCTGAAAAGCAAGTTGGTGCTCCACACCCCACCAAGAACATCATGACTACATCAAGACCATTGAAGGTTCTACACATGGATTTATTTGGACCCATTGCTTACATTAGCATTGGCGGTAACAAATACAGTCTTGTTATTGTTGATGATTTTTCCCATTTCACTTGCGTATTCCTTTTGTAAGATAAAAGTGAAGCTCAAGGTATAATCAAGAAATTCATAAAAAGAGCTCAAAATGAATATGATTTGAAGAACAAGAAAATAAGAAGCGACTATAGGGATACGAGGTAGGCTACGCTAGCGCAAAATAAAATTTTTCTATCGCGTAAACCAGGAAAATTATCGTATATGGATCACAGGATTACCACTCGATGCACAGGTGCAGAAGTTGTAGAATCATGTCAGGATAGCGAAGTTGATCAGTGTAGTCGAACATGTCGACGTCGAGCAGCTCCTAGCAGCTCGTCCACGTATAGCGAGGTCCTCCTCATGCCGCGGCTCATCGTCGGCTCATCATGGCTTGTCAGTGGCTCCTCGTGGCTCGTCGGCGGCTCGTCCAAGTGCTGCAGGTGCCACACCTCCAAGGTATCCACACGTGCAGGGAGGAAGCATCGCAAGCCGAACTGCTAGGTCCACGAGTTGCAACGAGGTGAGGGCATGGGAGGTGCGGCAGCTGTGGTTCGGCCAAAAAAGGATGAACCCTAGGGTGCCCCCACCCCTCTATATATAGGGGTCCCTGACGGGCGTCTAGGTCCGAGGCCCAATAGTACTCCTAAACCTAGTCCAATTCAGATATGATCTGAATTGGGCTTCCAACCCTTTAAGTGTGTGACCCTATAGGTTCATACGCATATAGACATGGCCGGAGTACTCTTACTCGGCCAATAGTTAGTAGCGGCCTCTAGCAAGACGTGCTAACTCCTATACGCACACGAAAATCATATCAGACGAACCATCACAACATCATGTACATGCTATTCCCTTTGCCTCACGATATTTGGTCTAGCTCCAAGCCGACCACTCTTTCTCGATGTTGTGATTTGGAATCCCTTTCTAGGTTAACTCTTAACCTCACATAGCATGGCCATGCATTTCCGAATCCGATCACTCGAGGGGCCCAGAGATATCTCTCTCAAGTAGAGAGGGGCAAATTCCATCTTGACTGACCATGCCTCACAGCATGCTTTTTGACAAACCCGAAAGCTACCTTTAAGACTACCCAGTTACGGTGTAGCGTTTGATAGCCCCTAAGTATGTTGTTCCACAGCTTGAGTACATGCGACAGTCTCAGGTCTAAGGACAAAGCGTACATGTTGTGTAAAGAGAGAACTATGTAACTCGTGTTGGGTTAGTCCTAGCACATGTCTCTACATGTGCCTACATTATTAGTTTGACATCTCCATGTCCATGACTTGTGAAACATAGTCATCAACTAATAAATGTACTAGTCTAATATTCATGTGTGTCCTCACATGAACTCTGACTAGGGACAACTTTTAGAATAACCATACAAGTAAAGAGTTTCACATACAATTCACATAATTGCAAATCAATTCAAGTAGCCTTTAATGGATATTCAAGGAACACAATATAAAACATGGATACAAAGGAATATCATCATCTCTATGATTGCCTCTAGGGCATACCTCCAATAGTCTCCCACTTGCATTAGAGTCAATCTAGAAGATATCTAATACCCATGGCTCTTATGTGCACATCATGCTTAGACTACGGGAGAGGCTTTGTCCACGGATCAGAAATACTCAAATCCGTCTATATTTTGCATATCTTGATCTCACCACGAATAATGAAGTCTCGAATGAGATGAAATCGCCACATTACGTGTTTGTTCTTGGCTCATTTGCTTGCGCAATAGCCCCATTGTTATCACAATAGAGATTCAATGGGCTAGACACATTCAGGAACACACCAAGCTCAATAAGGAAATTATTTATCCAAACACATTCTGAAGCTACGATGTACTCGGCTTCTGTCGTAGAATCAGCCACTGTCTCCTGCTTGGAACTCTTCCAGCTAACAGCACCACCGTTTAGCGTGAACACAAATCCTGATTGTGACTTTGAATCATCTCTGTCAGTTTGGAAACTAGCATCGGTGTAACCTGTTACAACGAGCTCCTCCTCACCTCCATAGATGAGGAACATATCTTTAGTCCTTCTTAAGTACTTAAAAAATGTTTTTCACCACCGTCCAGTGACTCTCACCCGGATCAGACTGGTGTCTGCTTGTCATACTTAGCGCATATCAAACATCTGGGCAAGTACTTATCATTGCATACATGATAGATCTGATAGCCGAAGCATATGGCACTCTACTCATGCGATCCCGCTCATCAGCAGTCGAAGGACACTAAGCATGTGACATAGGCAAGAACCCTTTCTTCGCTTCTTCCATGTTGAACCGTTTCAACACTTTGTCAATGTAAGTATCTTGGCTTAATCCTATAAGCCTTCTTGATCTATCTCCATAGATTTTGATGCCTAGAATATATGTTGCTTCCCCTAAGTCCTTCATCGAAAAACTATTTTTCAGTGAAGTCTTTATGGACTCAAGCATAGGAATGTTATTTCCAATCAGTAATATGTCATCCACATATAAGATTAGAAATACTACAGAGCTCCCACTAGCCTTCTTGTAAACACAAGACTCTTCTTCGTTCTTAATGAAGCCAAACCCTTTGACCACTTCATCAAAACAAATGTTCCAACTCCTAGATGTTTGCTTCAACCCATAAATGGATTTCTGAAGTTTGCATACCTTTCCAGCATTGTTCGGATCGACAAAACCCTTGGGCTGCATCATATACACATCCTCAATTAGATTTCCATTCAGGAAAGCTGTCTTGACATCCATCTACCATATCTTATAATCGAAATATGCAACTATAGCTAGAATAATCCGAATAGATTTAAGCATCACTACGGACGAGAAGGTCTCGTCATAAACAACTCCTTGAACTTGTCGAAAACCTTTTGCGACAAGTCATTATAGATGTGAACATTTCCATCCATATCTCTCTTCTTTTTATAGATCCATTTGCACTCTATGCCTTTAACACCATCAGGCGGGTCAACCAAGCTCCAAACTTGGTTGTCTCCCATGGACTCTATTTCGGATTGCATGGCACTCTGCCATTTTTCGGAGTTTGGGTCCATAATTACTTCTACATGTCGTAGGCTCATCATTGTCCAATAATAATATTTCCCGCATTTCGTGGAGCCTGGCCAACCTTCGTGGTTGTAGCGGTGCTTCTCTTGCCATGGGTATCTCAACTTGTTAAGCTACGTTAGCATCACTCGTTGATTCTTGCCCGATTGGCTCATCCCGAACTTCTTCAAGATGCACTGTCTTTCCACTCTTCTCCCCTTTGAGAAACTCTTTCTCTAGGAAAACACCATTTCGAGTGACAAACACTTTTCCCTCTGATTGGTTGTACAAATAGTATCCTAAAGTTTCCTTTGGATATCCCACGAAAATGCACTTATCCGACTTTGGTGTAATCTTGTCCGACTGAAATCGCTTGACAAATACTTCACATCCCCAAATCTTTAGAAAAGACAAACTGGGAGTCTTTCCAGTCCACATCTCATATGGTGTCTTAACTACGGATTTAGACGGTACCCTATTAAGTGTGAAAGCTATTGTTTCTAAAGCGTATCCTCAAAATGATAATGGTAGGTCCAACTGGCTCATCATTGATCGAACCAAGTCTAACAAAGTTTGATTACGTCGCTCGGATACACTATTTCTCTGAGGTGTTCCAGGCGGCGTAAGTCGTGGAACAATTCCACAACTCTTTAAATGATTGCTAAATTCGTGGCTCAAATACTCGCCTCCGCGATTAGATCGTAAGGCCTTAAATTTCTTGCCACGCTAATTTTCAACTTCATTATGAAATTCCTTGAACTTTTCAAAGGTTTCAGACTTGTGCCTCATCAAGTAGACATACCCATATCTACTAAAATCATCAGTAAAAGTTATGAAGTATTGGAATCCTCCTCTAGCTGTCATGCTCATTGGTCCGTGTACATTGGTATGTACGAGTTCCAATAAGTCTAATGCTCTCTCAGGAAAACCTGTGAAAGGCGTCTTGGTCATATTGCCCAGCAAGCCAGCCTCACATGTCTCGTATGATTCAAAATCAAACAAAGTTAAAACTCCATCAGAATGGAGCTTCTTCATGCGTTTTTCACTTATATGACCCAAACGACAATGCCACATGTAGGTAGGACTCAAATCATTAGGCCGAGGCCTTTTAGCACTTACGTTACAGACAAATGAATCATCAAGATTTAAAACAAACAATCCATTCACAATGGGTGCAAAAGCCATAAACATATCATTCTTAGAGATCACACAACCATTATTTTCACTCGCAAAAGAATAACCACCCTTCATCAAGCATGAAGGAGACATAATGTTTTGACTTAAACTAGGAACAAAATAACAATTATTCAACTCCATAATAAATCCTGATGGGAGGTGGAGTTGCATTGTCCTGACGGCCAACGCAGCAACTCTTGCATTATTGCCCACACGGAAATCAACTTCTCCTCTTTCAACGCTTCTACTTCTTATAAGTCCCTGCATCAAATTGCAAATATGAGCAACTGATCCGGTATCAAATACCCAAGAATTAATAATTGTATCAGCGAGAAATATGTTATCTATAACATTAATAACAAGCGTACCTGAGGTGGAAGTACTCTTACTTCCGCCATTCTTCAACGAAGCTAGGTACTGCTTGCAATTTCTCTTCTAGTGACCAAGTTTGTGACAATAAAAACACTCTTTGTCTGGAGCAGGTCTAGCTTTAACCTTGGGCGCTGGGTTTGGCTTGCTAGCCTTACTCTTCTTCTTTCAAGAATTGCCCTTCTTCTTAAAGCTAGGCTTGTTCTGTATAGCCATCACATGGCTGCTACTAGCACTTTTCTTAATGTTAGCCTCTACTGTTTTAAGCATGCCACACAGTTCATTTAGACCCTTCTCCATCCCATGCATATGGTAGTTCGAGATGAAGTTTCCATAGCTAGACGGAAGAGACAAAAGAATGAAATCAATGGACAACTCTTGGCCCAATGGGAAGCCTAGCTTCTCCAACCGTTGAGTGTAACCAACCATCTTGATTACGTGTGGATAACCTCTGCTAGATTGCTCTCAACAAAGGCCTTAGACACATTGAACCTTTCAGTCCTGGCCTGTGTCTAGAACATGTCTTTAAGCACCATGATCATATCGTGCGCCTCATGGTTTGTTTCGAACTGTATCTGCAGCTCGGGTTCCATGCAAGCAAGCATAAGGTAGCTTACTTTGAGGTTAGCATCACATGCTTTCTTGTAAGCATTATTAACAGCAGCAGGTGCATCATCAGCAGGTTCTTCTGGTAATGGGTTGTCTAGAATATCTTCCTTTTATCAATCCTGAGAACAATTCTCAGGTTACAGATCCAATCCGAGTAGTTTATTCCATTCAATTTGTCCTTCTCAAGGACCGAACACAAGGCAAATGGTGTGGTGTTGCTAGGTGCCATCTACAACAAAATAATAATGCAAAATACTAAGACAAATATAACCATGACAGAGCAAATCACATTAAACTATTTAATAGAATCTACTCCCACTAAAATCAATATCCCTCTATTGATACTTAGTGATTCAGGATCCACAACTAACAAGTCTACTGGTGAGCTTTAGCATCACCGCTAGCAGGCAAGGTAGATCGGTAAGCAAACTTCTTGATAATCATATCACATATGACTCTTGTTGTTGGGTGACATCTCCATGTCTCAGCCCCCAACCTTGATGCCCCAAGGTCCTAACTGTTAAGATGACCTTGTTAAGCAAACCAACCCTTATGCGTGTAAGTATCCAATACAAACCCGTCTAGTCAAGGCATACTAGTGGCACCCTAATTTCATAGACCTACCACCAATTGTACAAGACATGGGACGGTGCAAGTTTTAGTTGGGAGGGCACACTAACTTCAAATTTGTGAGGGATCGTTCTACTTCTAATATCACAGCATGTAGGAGTAAAACAAAAACAGAATAGCATGCACACAGTTGTGACACAGTATGGCCCGATTTCTATTGGTGATCTCGATATCCATAGAATCCATTCACCATGATGATCTACATCTCCATGATCCATGTGCGTCATCCTTCTGGTGATGAGTCCTCCAAGAACTAGTACATGCTATTACATCTAATAGCTAGTAAAGAAGATTACATAGTTGCTTGGATCATCACAGATTGGCACGCAGGCCATTAAATACATTAAGGTGACAATACATATGGCTCCAGCCATATTGCCGTACACGTGACATGCAGGTCATGAATCAGCTACATACATGCATCATATACACAAGGGCCATACCGATCACAAGATTCTGCAAAATAGAGTTAGGCGTTCTAACGTTCCAAACTTAAACAACTCGAAACTCCATCTTCCAAGCTGAATTTGGAAAATCTGATTTCACCAAAAATGGTAAGGCCATTGAATTTTATGTGTAGCTTTTTCTATAGATCAATTTTCATATAAAATTCACCTCGATCTGAGATCGTACCGAAAAGTTACGACTGTTTTACCGAAGCACACGCATACGGCAAAAATTCCGACCCGATAGTAGATCCAATCTACTATTGCGCATCACATGCGCTAGGCGTATGAACCTAGGTTTCGATTCAATCAATCATATTGATCTTCGCTCGCTGCAACTGGCATTACGTGTATCACTTAACTCCGATGGCGGAAATCCGATCGGTAGGAGTATGTCGTTACACGACCATTGCAGCAAGAATACGAAACCAGGTCATAGATCAATCTGACAACTCGCATATCTCCATATGCACACATCCCGAATCTATAACAAAACAGCTATGGCTCTGATACCACTGTAGGGATACGAGGTAGGCTACACTAGCGCAAAATAAAATTTTTCTATCGTGTAAACCAGGAAAACTGCCGTATATGGATCACAGGATTACCACTCGACACACAGGTGTGGAAAGTGTAGAATCGCATCGGGGCAGCGAAGTCAATCAGCGTAGTCAAACACGTCGACGTCGAGCAGCTCCTCAGTAGCTCGTCCACGTACAGCGAGGTCCTCCTTGTGCCGCGGCTCGTCGTCGGCTCGTCGTAGCTCGTCGACGGCTCGTCCAAGTGCTGCAGGTGCCACACCTCCAAGGTTTCCACATATGCAGGGAGGAAGCATCGTAAGCCGGACTACTAGGTCCGTGAGTTGCAACAAGGTGAGGGCGTGGGAGGTGCGGCAGCTGTGGTTCAGCCAAAAAAAGGATGAACCCTACGGCGCCCCCACCCCTCTATATATAGGGGTCCCTGACGGGCCTCTAGGTCCGAGGCCCATTAGTACTCCTAAACCTAGTCCAATTCAAATCATATCCGAATTGGGCTTCTAGCCCTTTAAGTGTGTGACCCTATAGGTTCATATGCGTATAGAC
The DNA here is from genome assembly GCF_000263155.2 of Setaria italica. NCBI lineage: Eukaryota > Viridiplantae > Streptophyta > Magnoliopsida > Poales > Poaceae > Setaria > Setaria italica. The sequence goes on along the minus strand of NC_028453.1, from coordinate 24,134,606 downwards.
ATGGCCCGAGTACTCTTACTCAGCCAATAGTTAGTAGCGGCCTCTAGCAAGACGTGCTAACTCCTATACGCACACGAATTATTAGACGAACCATCACAACATCACGTACATGATATTCCCTTTGCCTCATGATATTTGGTCTAGCTCCAAGCCGACCACTCTTTCTCGATGCTGTGATTCGGAATCGCTTTCTAGGCTAACTCTTAACCTCACGTAGCATGGCCATCCATTTCTGGATCCGATCACTTGAGGGGCCCAGAGATAGCTCTCTCAAATAGAGAGGGGCAAATTCAATCTTGACTGACCATGCCTCACAGCATGGCTTTTGACAAACCCGAAAGCTACCTTTATGACTACTCAGTTACGGTGTAGCATTTGATAGCCCCTAAGTAAGTTGATCCACATCTTGAGTACATGCGACAGTCTTAGGTCAAAGGACAAAGCGTACACATTGTGTAAAGAGAGAACTATGTAACTCGCGTTGGGTCAGTCCTAGCACATGTCTCTACATGTGCCTACATTATTAGTTTGACATCTCCATGTCCATGACTTGTGAAACATAGTCATCAACTAATAGATGTGCCAGTCTAATATTCATGTGTGTCCTCACATGAACTCCGACTAGGGACAACTTTTAGAATAACCATACAAGTAAAGAGTTTCACATACAATTCACATAATTGCAAATCAATTCAAATAGCCTATAATGGATATTCAAGGAACACAATATAAAACATGGATACAAAGAAACATCATCATCTCTATGATTACCTCTAGGGCATACCTCCAACAGTGACAGTGGCTCAGAATTTTGGAACACCAATGTTGAAGAATTTCTTGATGAAAAGGGAATCAAGCATGAGTTCTCTGCTCCATACACACCTCAACAAAATGGCATTGTGGAGAGGAAGAATTGAACATTGATTGAAGCTGCAAGAACCATGCTAGATGAGTACAAGACCCCGGATATCTTTTGGGCCGAAGAAATCAACACCGCTTGCCATGCCATCAACCGCCTCTACCTCCACAAGTACTTGGGCAAGACACCCTACGAAATAATCACCGGTAATAAACCCAAGGTGCACCACTTTAGAGCTTTTGGGAGTAAATGTTTTATTCTAAGCAAGAAACCCAAAAGCTCAAAGTTTGGACCAAAGGTTGATGAAGGTTTTCTACTTGGTTATGGTACTAACGAACATGCCTATCATGTTTTCAACAAAACCACCAGTTGTGTTAAGATCACGGTAGATGTGACTTTTGATGAATCCAACGGCTCTCAAGTAGAGCAAGTTGATTAAGACCTTGTAGATGATGAAGAACCACCAAGCCAATCAATCATGAGGATGGGCTTGGGTGAAGTGAGACCGCGTGAAGTTGAAGCTCAACCTCTGGAAGAAAATGACAACAATGATCCACCATCATCAACAAGAGTTGAACCGCCAAGCTCTCAACAAAGCTAAGATCAAAGTCAAGTTCATGGTGACGACCAAGCTCATGCATGGCATTGATCAAGGGGAGAACAAGGTGGTCAAACTCAATAAGATGATCCACAAGGTGAAGATGATGATGATGGACCTATTAAACAACAATCACAAGTGCTTTTTCCTAGAGTTCATTAAAATATTCAACGGGATCATCCCATTGACAACATCATTGGAAGTATCCAAAGAGGGATAACTACTCGTTCATGTTTAGCAACCTTTTATGGATGTTACTCGTTTGTTTCCTCTTTGGAGCCTTTTAAGGTAGAAGAAGCACTTGATGTTCCGGATTGGGTGATGGCCATGCAAGAAGAATTAAACAACTTCACAAGAAATGAGGTGTGGGAGTTGGTTGAGAGACCAAAGCAAAATGTGATTGGCACCAAGTGAGTTTTCCGCAACAAGCAAGATGAACATGGTGTAGTCACAAGGAACAAGGCAAGGTTAGTTGCAAAAGGTTTCACCCAAATTGAAGGTTTGGATTTTGGTGAAACCTATGCACCCGGCTAGGCTTGAGTCAATTCGTATTTTACTTGCCTATGCTACTCACCATGATTTCAAGCTTTATCAAATGGATGTGAAGAATGCATTTTTTAGCAGCTCCCTAACCGAATTGGTGTATGTTGAACAACTACTGGGTTTTGAAGACCAAAAGTTTCCAAACCATGTGTACAATCTCCATAAGGCACTCTATGGGATTAAACAAGCACCTAGAGCATGGTATGAATGCCTTAAGGAATTTCTTCTCAAGAATGACTTTGTGATAGGAAACGCCGATTCTACCCTCTTTATTCACAAAGTTGATAAAGATATATTTATTTGCCAAATATATGTCAATAACATTATATTTGGTTCTACTAATGAAAAGTTTTGTGAAGAATTTAGTACGATGATGACCAAGAGGTTTGAAATGTCCATGATGGGTGAGTTGAAGTTCTTTCTTGGGTTTCAAATCAAGCAAATGAAAGAAGAGACTTTCATATGTCAAACCAAGTACACAAAAGACATGCTCAAAAGGTTTGACATGGCTGACGCCAAACTCATCAAGACACCCATGGTGCTAAATGGACATCTTGATCTCAATGAAGAAGGAAAGCCGGTTGATCCAAAGGTACATCACTTCATGATTGGCTCTCTACTTTACCTTTGTGCATCTAGACCCAATATTATGCTTAGTGTGTGCATGTGTGCAAGATTTCAAGCTAATCCTAAGGAATGTCATTTATTGGTTGTTTAGAGAATCTTTAGATATTTAGTTTACACTCTAAACCTTGGCTTGTGGTATCCCAAGGGCTCCACTTTTGACTTACTTGGCTACTTCGATTCGGATTATGCCGGTTGCAAAGTAGATCGAAAGAGTACTACCGGGACTTGCTAATTCCTTGGTAGATCCTTGGTGTCATGGAGCTCTAAGAAGGAAAACTTAGTTGCTTTATCCACCACCGAAGCCAAATATGTGGCAGCCGGTGCATGTTGTGCACAACTTTTGTGGATGAAGCAAGAGTGACTTTAGTTGTGAGTTTAGCAAGATTCCACTCTTATGTGACAACGGGAGTGCCATCAAGCTAGCTAACAATCCGGTGCAACACTCACGAACAAAGCACATAGATATTAGACATCACTTCTTTACGGATCATGAGGCTAAGGGAAATATTGCTTTACGTCATGTAAGCACCCAAAGGCAACTTGCCAATATCTTCACTAAACCTCTAGACGAGCAAAAGGTTTTGTGCTTTGAGGAATGAGCTAAACATCTTGGATTCTCGTAACTTGGCTTGACTTATTGCACATATTTGTATGTTGCCTATATAGGGAAAATGGGTTTAATTGTGTTGAGTTTCTTTCAAAACTTGGATTTTGATCCTCGGATCAAATCTTGACTCAAGTCATCATTGTTATGTAATGTTGCTTGTTCGCTGATCACTTTAGGGTCAAGATGTCTTATATGTCCATAAGCCTTTCATCTAGAAATCTCAATCAATATCCATCTTGAAATCTATCTTTTTGGAGCTGTTTTGAACCTGTCAGAACTACCGACACTCTACTGGAACTTTTGGTGGGTACCAGAAGTTTCCAAGTCCCGACAGGGGTGCACTGGAGAATCTCATCTCCCATCGGAGCTTCCGACGGGCCATCGGATCTTCCAACGGTCTCCTAGGGGTATAAATACCACTAAACTGCCATCCTCAAACCCTAACTCCCTTTTTCTTCAAACTGGCGCCCTCCTCTCCCTTCTCTCCACCACTCAAGGAGATTTTGAGTTTTGACCGTGGAATGCTATATTTGGATTCTCCACACCTCGGAACTTCCGATCCACCCTTGGAATCATACGATCCGTGCGGGAAATCATGAAGGTATTTCACTCAATGCCCTAGGAGTTAGTGGATTTTCTTTTGGGGATAGTCTCTAGGTTCATCTTAGAACTCATGCCTGTGATATCTTTTGGATTGGATGGCTAGATCTCAAGTTCCATAGATTTTGGACGAACTCGGGCTATGTCGGAACTTCCAACAGTGGGTCGGAACTTCCAATGATCGGAAGTTCCGACGCATGGCCAGAAGTTTCGATAAGCTCTTGCAGTTCCTGTTTCTAAATCCTTGTGTATCATCTCTGATCCATCGTTCGTTTCCTTTGCATATCCTGTCAGATGGGTCGTGAGAAGAGAAGCAAAAGGCATGAGGATACCCCAGAGATTCAGTCCGATTCCTCTACTGAGTCAGATGAGATTCCTATTTCTAAGGGGAGAGGGAAAAGGAAGGCTACTCCCAAAGTGTTTGCCCGTGCTAGTGGACGGGGAAAGCCTAGTGGAGCTGGAGGTTCTAGCCAAGGTCATCGTCCATGCATAAAGCAAGCATCCGCCCCGGGATCTCACTTGGACGAAAACCAGTCAATCAACTTGGATGCTCTTAAGACTATCATTCTCAAGATGAAGAAGCCCATTCGTCAAGAGAGACCCAGCTATAATCCAGTGCACCTTGTGGACTATCAAAAGGGGAGATATGATGTTCGTGCTCTAAGGTATGATGATCCATCCCAATATGAGAAGGAGTTCTATGGAGATGTCCGTTTTTGGTCGGGCTTCCATGCGGATTGGTATGAGTCCGTCATTCTCTGCAAATCTCATCCTACCACAGAAATGAAGTCTATTGACCTGCCCTACTTGAATAAAGTTGATTTGCCGGTTATTCAGCAAGTGTATGAAGCCTGCAAGAAAAAACACCTTCTCTCTATCATGGAATTCAATCATTATTGGAATGAGGAGGTGGTGGTCCTCTATGCCACTCTCTACATTGATAGGGCCACCAAGGTCATGCATTGGGCGCTCGAAGGGAAGCCACTTTCAGTCACCTATCCAAACTTTGCAGGTATTCTTGGTTATGCGGGAGCTGACCTTACTAGGTACAAGATACATGATGAGAATGTCATTGAGGATGGCGAAATGGCTTTCATGTATGATGTTGCTTATGCACCAATTGAGCATGGCACCACCAAGGGCATGATTCCATATTATAGATTGTTGAATCAATTGTTTCATTACACTCTTTGCCCTAAAGGTGGTGATTCAGACAACATCTCCAATATGTCCAAGAATTTCTTAACATGGATGCATCCGGATAAGGGGAACTTCAATGTCTTTGACTTCATATGGGAAGAGATTATTATTTGCTCATATTCTTCCAAGAAGAGTTGTCACTATGCACCATTCATCTTTGCTATGATTACAGAAGTGACGGACTTGGACATCTTAATGGATAAAGCTCATCCCATCTACAAGCCCAAGAAGGGCCAACTTGAGAGGCTTTTGAAGATAGGGTCTCATGCAATTCATCTTCCACCTCCAAGTGCTTCTCAAGGACCTTCACTTGGACCTTCTTCCTCTCATGGACCATCTATGGAGCCATCTTCCTCACGCCGGCCCTCTACTTCTAGAGGCCCCACTCGTGCTCCTAAGAAGAAGGGGATTCTGAGCTTCATCTCCCAAGGCCTTTTTGCTTGCTTCAATGTGGCGCGACACAATGCGGATGAGATATATGCCCACAAGAAGTAAATGGATGAGAAGCTTCTCAAGATTAAGAAAAGGCAAAAGGAGCTCATGGCCAAGAATGATATTCCCCACTCACCTCTTCGTGCTCCTATGGATTTCCCTCCTCCACCTGTTTTCTACAATCCTTGGGAGGAGATAGGGCAGCCCTCTATGTTCTTTGGGGCTACCCAAGGTGGTGATGAGGAGGACTTTGGTGGGCAGGAGGACTCCGAGGAGGAAGATGAAGATATTTCCGAGGCTCACACTCCCGAGGATGAAGAAGAAGAACATGATGGTGATGAGGATGACGATGAGGACGACGAGTGATGGCCCATGGAAGGGCCTTCCCTTTTTGGAGTTTGATGCTAAAGGGGGAGTGAGCTCACCATGGATAGATGGAGTTATCTTTATCTTTTGAGTTTTTCTAGTTTTGGCTTGTGGACATGTGAGAACTATTTGCGGTGTGATGCATGGTGTGCCAAGTAAACCTTTTTAAATTTGTAAGACTTATTTGTGACTTGTTAGTGTGGTTCATATCTCTAAATCATTTGTGATGATTATATCTTGTCATATTGTCACACCCGATTTTAAGGACAAAATCGAGTGCATTAAATACATGTGCGCCAGGATCAAGTTACACACATGTACGACAATAGTGAATAGCAAAGACAGTGCTAAATCGAATAAAGAGAGTACTAACCATTATTACATGACCGAATGTCTCAAATAAACCACAAAGTCTAATTATTACGCAGCGGAAATCCAAAGACGACGACGACGACTCCACAGGCAGCTGACTGAAGAAACGTACGCCTAGAACTCCTCGAAGTCGTGTAGATACTCCTCTTCCCAATTAACTTGGTCTGAACAGCAGTTTTGCAAGGGTGAGTACACTTATGGTTGGTACTCGACAAGTCATGGGAAGTAGTGTAGTGTAAGGCTAATTCAAGGTATGGCTAAGGCATAATTAGCATTCGCTTTTAATTAAGTTGGTCAAGTTTTATTAGCAATTAACTAAGTATAAGTTTATACCACCTGAAATTAAACATGATCATAAATAAAGTAAACAACATATGCATGAAATGATAACAAGTTAAGTCCATCTTCCGATAATATTATCATGTGAGGGTCCAGGCCGCTCTTAACCGTGAGCACGGCTGATCGATCAGTTTAACACTCTGCAGAGGTGGCACATCTTTACCCACAAGTCGCGTAAAAGTTCAAAAGAACTTTGGACCCAACCATGCGATGCTAGCTAGGCACCATACCACACTTCCGAGGTGTGATTGCATAGGGACGCTACGAGGCCTTTACAAAGATTCGCTAGCAATGTGGTAACCCGCTAAGGTTTCAGGTCGAAGCGAAACATAGCAGTCCCCTAGAGGGCATAGTGTCTTAGCCAAGCCCACTTCCCAAGAGAGCGAGTGCTATATCCCATCAACACCTCCCCTCTTGCCCTTTCGGTAAGATTACCCCAAACCAGAGTTTCTAATTAATTAGCCAAGACCAGAGCCATTTAGTCTTGTGGTAGCACTGTTTTCCTGGGTGGTCGCTCCATGTTCCGATTAACAAATAATGATCTTGTCTTAATGAAAGGTATAACAGAAGTAAATCAAGATTAAGCATTGTGTGTAGTTAAACCACCATGTACCAAGTAAGCACTAAGCATGAGCTACCCAACATAAAGTAAACCGGTTGGTCAAGGCAAAGGTAAATCAATCTAGGCGAACCTTAATTGGGACCCATCAATTTAATCTTAATATGTGCATAGCATAAATGTTGAGTACGAGAAAGTAAAGGTGTATAGGACAAAAAGGTAGTGATCAAGGACACGACTTGCCTTCTTGGCCTTGCTCCTGCTGTTCGTACTCCTCGAAGGCTTGATCTGCAACTCCCTCGAACTGCGGGGCGTCTACATGCGTCACACGAGCACATACAAGCAAACATGGGCAAAAAGTAAGAAAACAGTACACCAAACATAGTTAAACAGAGAAAATAAGCTTGAAAAGATGATCTACGCTTTAAAACGAACACGTGGATATAAAGAACGCGAAAAACGGAGTTAAGATGCAAAAGATATGATTAAAACAAGATCCAGGGACTTTTCTGTGAGAAAAACAAAACTTTTAGGGCCTATCCGCGAAAACCGAGGGCTTATACATAATTATGCGTATAAACCGAGGGTCTGACGTGTAAAAATATCAAACCCGGATGGCGGGTTGATTTCTGGAAAACTCAAGGGTTAAACCGAAAAATGCGAGGGCAGATCTGTAAATATTTTCAACGCGATCTGGACCGCGGGTTGATTTGCGGAAAAGGCGCGGGCTTAAGAGCAAAAGTGGCGCGGCGTGGCAAAGTTGACCGGTACGCGGTCTGATTTGACTGGCCGTGAGCCGTCGGATCTTGATCCGACGGTTGCGGTCGTCGATGACTCGCGGGCGGTGGCGGAAAAAGAAAAGCCGGCGACGGCGAGCGGCGGCGCGCGACGGCGAGCGGGTGCGGGTCGCCGGAGTCGACCGAAACGGCGCTCCGGGGCACCGTTTGACGTGCGGACTTCACCAGAAGAGAGAGGAGAACACGGCGAACTCATTTTGGGGGTTCTCGCCGACGGAAGCTCACCGGAGGCGGCGAACGGCGGCGGGGAAGCGGCGGCGGCGCTGGAGCTTGTGGCGGCTAGGGTTTGAGGCTGCGGGCGCTGGTGGAGGAGACCGGGAGGGGCGGCAGCTTTTATAGGCACTAGGGGATAGAGCGGCGCGGGTTTAAACCCCCGGAGGAGTCGGAGCGGATGGAGTCCGGGGCGGAGAAGGCGCGCGGCGGTTGCGGAGTTCCGGCCGGATTCGGCCGGAGGTGGGAGACGACGAGTGGGGTCCACCCGTCAGCGGCGGAGGGGAGCGGTAGGCGGGCCGGCGCGACCATGGGCCGGCGCGCGCTCGTGGGCTGCGGGGAGCGGGAGAGAAGCGGCGAGCGGGTGCTGGCGGAGCAGGCCGAGCGGAGATGGAGCTGGGCCGCGGAGAAAAAGGAGGAGGCCGGCGGGGCTGCTGCGGCTGGGCCGCACGGAAGAAAAAGAAAGGGGCCGGCGAAGAAGAAAAAGAGAGGGGGAGCAGGCCGGCGCACCGGTGCAAGGCTGGGCCAAAAGAGAAAAGAAGAAGGAAGGAGAGGGAAGTTTCGACCCAGGGAAAGAAGAAGAAGAAGAAAAAGAATGAGAAAGAGAAAATGGTTTGGAATTTAAATTTAAGTTTGGAAATTCAAAATTTAAATCAAACTCAAGCAATCAAAATGAATGCACCAGCATGAATGCACAAATAATTCCTATGATGAATTAATTGAATTAAGGAAAATGAAATTAAATGCCTAGAAATTAAATGACACCCTAATTTGAGCAAATTTTAATGAATTTAAATTATTCAAATTTTGGGTGTTACAAATCTTACCCCCCTTAAGAAGAATCTCGTCCTCGAGATTCGGAAGATCCTGCAAAGAGGTGGGGAAATTCCTTCTGCAACTCGTCCTCTCTTTCCCAAGTTGCCTCGTCCTCTGTATGGTGACTCCACTGAACCTTACACATTTTGATCGTCCGATTCCTTGTAACCCTTTCCAAAGTATCCAAAATCTTAATGGGGTATTCCGTGTAAGTGAGATCATCCTGAACATTCAATTCCTCCATTGGCAACTGTTCCTCGGGAACTCTGAGGCACTTCTTAAGCTGTGAGATATGGAACACATCATGTACATCCGACAACTGATTAGGCAACTCCAATCGATAGGCTACCTGTCCCACTCGCTCAAGAATCTTGAACGGACCGATGAATCGAGGTGACAATTTCCCTTTGACCTTAAATCTGCGCATACCCCTGATGGGCGATACCTTGAGATACACATAATCATCCACCTCAAAGGTCAATTCTCTTCTCCTGGTGTCAGCATAACTCTTCTGTCGAGACTGAGCAGTCCTCAAGTTTTCTCGGATGATCTGGACCTGTCTTTCTGCCTCTTGTATAATTTCTGGCCCGAATAGATGACTCTCTCCTGTTTCACTCCAATAAAGGGGTGTTCGGCACTTTCTACCATACAAAGCCTCAAATGGTGACATTTTGAGACTGGCTTGATAACTGTTATTATAGGAGAACTCTGCATAAGGTAGACTCTTGTCCCAACTACCTCCATGCTTCAGTGCACATGCTCTTAACATATCCTCCAATATTTGATTTGTTCTCTCGGTCTGTCCATCTGTCTGAGGGTGATAGGCGGAACTGAAATTCAACCTTGTACCTAGAGATTCATGCAATTTCTGCCAGAAGCGTGACGTGAACTGAGTACCTCGGTCAGACACGATCTTCTTGGGCACACCATGCAAACACACTATTCTTGACATGTACAACTCTGCTAACCTTGCCCCAGAGTGTGTAGTCTTTACTGGAATGAAGTGTGCTACCTTTGTCAATCTGTCGACAATAACCCAAATCGAGTCATAACCAGCTTGAGTGCGGGGCAATCCAACTATAAAGTCCATGCCGATTTCTTCCCACTTCCATTCAGGCACTTTCAACGGTTGAAGCAATCCAGCTGGCCTCTGGTGTTCAGCTTTAACCCTTTGACATATGTCACAAATAGCTACATGTGCAGCTACATCTTTCTTCATTCCGGGCCACCAATACTTCTGCTTAAGATCTTGATACATCTTGGTGCTTCCGGGGTGGATGGAATAGGCAGAATCGTGAGCTTCTTTCAAGATCGTCTCACGAAGATTTCCCACATCGGGTACCCAAATCCTTCCTTTGACCCATAAGGTTCCCTGAGAGTCTTCTGTATAGTCTGTGGCTCTTCCTTCTTTAACCATCTCCTTGATTTCCTTGACCTTGGCATCCTCAAGCTGTCCTGCCCGTATCTCTTGCTCTAGAGTCGACTCCACTTCCATCGTTGCTCCCTCAGTATGTGCAACGACGCTCAAATTGAGCCTCTCAAATTCTTTCATCAACTCGTCAGGTAGCTGGAATGCTAAGGCTAAGTTAACATGACCCTTCCGACTCAAAGCATCTGCAACCAGATTAGCCTTACCAGGGTGATAGTGAATCTCCAGATCATAGTCATTGATAAGCTCTAACCATCGTCGCTGTCTCAGATTAAGGTCCTTCTGAGTGAAGATATACTTGAGACTCTTGTGATCAGTATAGATCTGACACTTAGTCCCCAGAATGTAGTGTCTCCAAATCTTCAAGGCATGAACCACTGCGGCTAACTCCAAATCATGAGTCGGGTAATTCTGCTCATGTTTCCTCAATTGCCTAGAAGCATAGGCGATCACATGACCTTCCTGCATCAGAACACAGCCTAAACCCTGTCGAGATGCATCACAATATATGTCGAACCCCTTATGTAGATCTGGCATTACCAATACTGGAGCTGTGGTCAACCTCTTCTTCAGTTCCTCAAAACTTGCCTGACATGCCTCTGTCCATTTGAATTCCCTTCCTTTTTCTAGTAGCGTAGTGAGGGGCTTTACTATCTTGGAGAATCCTTCAATGAACCTGTGGTAATAGCCTGCAAGTCCGAGAAAACTCCTAATCTCAGTTACTGTCTGCGGCGGATTCCACTTCAAGACATCCCTAACCTTGCCTGGATCCACTGAAATTCCACCATCGGAGATGATATGACCAAGGAAAGAGACTTCCTTTATCCAGAACTCACACTTGCTGAATTTCGCATACAACTGATGTTCCCTCAATTTCTGAAGCACTAACCTCAAGTGTTCCTCATGTTCTTCTTCACTCTTGGAGTAAATCATGATATCATCAATGAACACCACAACGAACTTATCCAGGTACTCCATAAATACCTTATTCATCAGATACATGAAGTAAGCTGGAGCATTTGTCAGCCCGAACGACATTACCGTGTACTCGAAGAGACCATATCTGGAAGTAAAAGCGGTCTTGGGTATGTCAGACGGCCTGATCTTCATCTGATGATAACCTGATCGCAAATCGATCTTGGAGAATACCTTGGCTCCTCTCATCTGATCGAACAAATCCTCAATGCGAGGCAATGGGTACTTGTTCTTGACGGTCACCTCGTTCAGTGCTCTATAATCCACACACATCCTCTGAGTACCGTCCTTCTTTGGCACAAAGATAACCAGTGCTCCCCATGGTGATGAACTAGGCTGAATAAACTGTTTTGCTGATAATTCCTCTAGTTGTTGTTTCAATTCTTTTAATTGTTCAACCGACATTCTATAAGGACGTTTGGAGATAGGTGCAGTACCAGGTAAAAGATCAATAGCAAATTCAATGTCGCGGTCAGGTGGCATACCTGGTAAATCGTCGAGGAACACATCCGGGTAGTCACACACCACTTTGATATCTTCCAAGGATTTTCCAGCCAACTGATTAACTGCACAATCTGCTGCTGAAGGTGTAGTAGCCACAAATTCAATTCTTTCCCCTGCTGGGCTTGTGAGAAGAACCGACCTTTTTGCACACTGTATCACTGCATCGAACTTGCTCAACCATCCCATACCGAGTATCACATCAATTCCACTTGATTCCAATACTATAAGATTAGCCGGGAAATCTCTGCCGATTATCTTGAGGTTCACTTGGTTACATCGATATAATGCTTTCATATTTCCCCCTGGTGAACTGACTAGCATGTGGCGTGGCATGGTACTTATGGGTATGTTATGCTTAGCTACGTACTGTGCAGTAATGAAAGAATGGGATGCTCCAGAATCAAATAATACTGAGGCGGGTGCTGAGTTGACAAGAAACATACCGAGCACAACGTCTGGAGCCTCCTGAGCGGTATCCACATCCACGTGGTTTAGCTTGCCACGCACAAAGTTCTGCTGTCCTTGCACGCGCTGCGGGGTCTGGTTCACATTCCATGATTGCTGCGCCTGTGGGTTCTGTCGAGGTGTGTTATTATTCTGCACAGGGGTAGAAGGCACACTCCTCTTGGGACAAGCGTTGGCATAGTGGCCAACTTCACCACACTTGTAGCAAGTGTTACCCCCTGGAGCATTAGGCCTCACTGGAGCGCCTGCAGGAGTCATCTGGCGGCTCTGCGGAAAGCTAGGGCGCGGAGTCTGCATAGTCTGCATCCCTGGACGCTGGAACTGCGGGCTGGGGCGCTGGAATGACTGCTGAGCGGGGCGCTGGAATGACTGCTGCCCATAATTCCCACTCGGACCCCCTGCGCGGAATGGCGTCCCTTGCTGTGGAGCAAAGCGAGGGCGGGTGTTGTTCCCTGATGACGACTGGGAATTAAATTTCCTCTTCATCTCCCCGAGCTCGTTCCTCTTGTGTTCCAGGCCAATTGCCTTGTCTAGCATCTTCTGGAAGCTGGGGAAGGTGTGCGACATAAGCTGGTATTGGAGCGGTCCAATCAACCCATCCAAGAACAGCTCCTGCTTCTGCTCATCATCAGCAACGTCTTCGGGAGCATATCGGGACAACTGGACGAACTTGTCCCTGTACTCTGCCACTGTCATGTTCCCCTGCTTAAGAGCAAGGAACTCCTTCTTTTTAAGCTTCATCAATCCGGAAGGAATATGATGACTTCTGAAGCTAGTCCTGAACTCATCCCAGGTAATGCCATTAGCATTGGCATGGGTGGTGGTGTAAGCATCCCACCAATCAGCAGCTGGCCCTTCCAGGCGTCCTGAAGCATACAGGACCTTCTCCCTGTCAGTACACTGGGTGATATTCAGCATCTTCTCCACTGTTTTCAGCCAATCATCAGCATCTAACGGATCCGAAGAATGTGAAAACGTCGGGGGCTTGTGGCTCATGAACTCCCTGTGCCTGTCCCTTGGCGGCGGCTGCTGCTGGTTGTTGTTGTTGTTATTATTATTCAGCTGAGCTTGTAAAGCTGCCACGGTGTTGGTCAGTCCGGCGAGAAGCTGAGTCTGAGCTGCTAGAAACTGCTCCATCCCTGCAGGTGCTTGCTGGTGCTGTTGCGGAGCGGTGTTGGGATTGCTGCTGTTGTCCCTGTGGCGAGGCACTGCGGGACAGTCAACTCCTGATCCGGACCTGGTGTTTACCATCTAAGCGTTAGAGACAATAGATTTAGATAGATGTGTGAAAGAATAACTGAGAAAGATAAAGCGACAAGATGTAAAAGTAAAACAGATTCTGTTAGCTCCATTTAATTAGGTGTGGCCGTCAGAAGAAGTGTCCATAAATACTGAAAAATTACCAAGTAGTAACTTATTAAATTTGTGAACCAACCCAACTGGAATCATCTCAATCGGACTTCTGGATCTCGAGTTACAAAATTAACAAGCTGACAGTGTCGGTCGACAGTTTCAGATTCTGATTGCTTTACTAATTCGCATACATCTCCCAGACGGATACTCCAAAAATTCTGAAACATTTACAGAAAATACTCCACAAAATTCTGAAACTAACCCCACTGATTTCATGTCATTTGGACTTCCGTAGCTCGAGATATAAATAAAACAGTACTGGCGTGTCAGTTAATGTCGAGAGCAGAATTGAATGTCGATTAGCTTGTATGATAGATAGATTTAGACAGATGGTAGATCATGATTAAGGAAGATTAAATACTGATTTAGAACAGGAATAAAACCCAACTAAGCACTTTATTTATTAAGACCAGTATCGTGTGGCAATTGCCCCACATACCGCACTCATTACAAAATCCAACTCAAACATGTAGCACAAAACCAATCATCTAAGCACACTTTAACTAACACACTCGAACGACGTCTAACGATTGCAAGAATTTAAACTAAAACACTCCTAATTTCTAGAGGTCTTCTGCGGCGGCACCGGGCGAGTCGTAGCGGGGACGCTTAGGCGACGGCGACGAAGCGGGATAAACAGCAAACTCCTGCGGCGGCGGTGCCCCCGTTGCGGCAGCCATATTCGCATCTCTCTCCCACCGGAGTTCCTGAACCTCCTGCTGAAGCTCCTGGATGTGGTTGTTTGCTTCATTCAATGCGGTGAGAGCTGCCGACGTGTACTTGCGGAGGAAATCTGTAGCCATGTCAACCCCATTATTAGTAGCGATGAAGGTTCTTGCTTCCCCACTAGCTCGGTATGGAAGGAACCGATGGTAAGTGTGCTGTAGTCGCGGCCGTTCCTTGTGGGAGACGACCTCAAGTGCCCTCCTGGCGGCCTCGGCAATGCCGGACTCCATGGTCCTCCTTATGGTCACATCATGGTGAATAGCCTTCACCTCCCATCCTCCTTCGTGCTCCTCACGAAGGACAACCTTCACCTCCCAAAAAGTGGGATAGCGAGGGTGGGTGAACCGGGAGCACTTGTAGAGTGGCCTCATGCCGTACCCCAAGCGGTGACAAGTCCACCTGAGTATGTCGGCCATGTGCACTCCTTGGCCATAATCTTCCTTCACCCATTTGATCCATGTCTCGGGCTCGGGATCTGCTTCGGGCTCATCATCCGTCAAGTCGACGACTGGTACGGGCGTCGGGGCTGGTGCAGGAGCGGGCGCCGGTGCTGGCGACGGTGCTAGTGACGGCGTGGTCTCCTGCTCCACGGTCACGGCGTCCTCGTCAGAGTCATCCCCCGGATGCTGGAAGATCTCTTCCTCTTCCTCCTCATCCCAAGGCTCCATGGGGGCGTGCGACGACGCGATGCCATGACGTGGCGGACGGGTGCTCTTGCGTGCGGTCAACCGGGTGCGAGCCATCTAGCAGAAAGAAAGAAGAAAATTTTTAGAATAAAATTTTGAACGAAGTAAGATAATAAAATAAAAGATAGCAATAAGGATGAGACAAATCAAGTTTAAGAATAATTAAGTAGATTTAAATTAAGAAAGGTAGGAATGGCTACTAGATTATTATAATCCTTAAATACGACCATTTTCTAACTAGGCTAACGTCCTACAGTCAACACGGCTCTGGTACCACTTTTGTCACACCCGATTTTAAGGACAAAATCGAGTGCATTAAATACATGTGCGCCAGGATCAAGTTACACACATGTACGACAATAGTGAATAGCAAAGACAGTGCTAAATCGAATAAAGAGAGTACTAACCATTATTACATGACCGAATGTCTCAAATAAACCACAAAGTCTAATTATTACGCAGCGGAAATCCAAAGATGACGACGACGACTCCACAGGCAGCTGACTGAAGAAACGTACGCCTAGAACTCCTCGAAGTCGTGTAGATACTCCTCTTCCCAATTAACTTGGTCTGAACAGCGGTTTTGCAAGGGTGAGTACACTTATGGTTGGTACTCGACAAGTCGTGGGAAGTAGTGTAGTGTAAGGCTAATTCAAGGTATGGCTAAGGCATAATTAGCATTCGCTTTTAATTAAGTTGGTCAAGTTTTATTAGCAATTAACTAAGTATAAGTTTATACCACCCGAAATTAAACATGATCATAAATAAAGTAAACAACATATGCATGAAATGATAACAAGTTAAGTCCATCTTCCGATAATATTATCATGTGAGGGTCCAGGCCGCTCTTAACCGTGAGCACGGCTGATCGATCAGTTTAACACTCTGCAGAGGTGGCACATCTTTACCCACAAGTCGCGTAAAAATTCAAAAGAACTTTGGACCCAACCATGCGATGCTAGCTAGGCACCATACCACACTTCCGAGGTGTGATTGCATAGGGACGCTACGAGGCCTTTACAAAGATTCGCTAGCAATGTGGTAACCCGCTAAGGTTTCAGATCGAAGCGAAACATAGCAGTCCCCTAGAGGGCATAGTGTCTTAGCCAAGCCCACTTCCCAAGAGAGCGAGTGCTATATCCCATCAACGCCTCCCCTCTTGCCCTTTCGGTAAGATTACCCCAAACCAGAGTTTCTAATTAATCAGCCAAGACCAGAGCCATTTAGTCTTGTGGTAGCACTGTTTTCCTGGGTGGTCGCTCCATGTTCCGATTAACAAATAATGATCTTGTCTTAATGAAAGGTATAACAGAAGTAAATCAAGATTAAGCATTGTGTGTAGTTAAACCACCATGTACCAAGTAAGCACTAAGCATGAGCTACCCAACATAAAGTAAACCGGTTGGTCAAGGCAAAGGTAAATCAATCTAAGCGAACCTTAATTGGGACCCATCAATTTAATCTTAATATGTGCATAGCATAAATGTTGAGTACGAGAAAGTAAAGGTGTATAGGACAAAAAGGTAGTGATCAAGGACACGACTTGCCTTCTTGGCCTTGCTCCTGCTGTTCGTACTCCTCGAAGGCTTGATCTGCAACTCCCTCGAACTGCGGGGCGTCTACATGCGTCACACGAGCACATACAAGCAAACATGGGCAAAAAGTAAGAAAACAGTACACCAAACATAGTTAAACAGAGAAAATAAGCTTGAAAAGATGATCTACGCTTTAAAACGAACACGTGGATATAAAGAACGCGAAAAACGGAGTTAAGATGCAAAAGATATGATTAAAACAAGATCCAGGGACTTTTCTGTGAGAAAAACAAAACTTTTAGGGCCTATCCGCGAAAACCGAGGGCTTATACATAATTATGCGTATAAACCGAGGGTCTGACGTGTAAAAATATCAAACCCGGATGGCGGGTTGATTTCTGGAAAACTCAAGGGTTAAACCGAAAAATGCGAGGGCAGATCTGTAAATATTTTCAACGCGATCTGGACCGCGGGTTGATTTGCGGAAAAGGCGGGGGCTTAAGAGCAAAAGCGGCGCGGCGTGGCAAAGTTGACCGGTACGCGGTCGTTGATGACTCGCGGGCGGTGGCGGAAAAAGAAAAGCCGGCGACGGCGAGCGGCGGCGGGTCGCCGGAGTCGACCGAAACGGCGCTTCGGGGCACCGTTTGACGCGCGGACTTCACCAGAAGAGAGAGGAGAACACGGCGAACTCATTTTGGGGGTTCTCGCCGACGGAAGCTCACCGGAGGCGGCGAACGGCGGCGGGGAAGCGGCGGCAGCGCTGGAGCTTGTGGCGGCTAGGGTTTGGGGCTGCGGGCGCTGGTGGAGGAGACTGGGAGGGGCGGCGGCTTTTATAGGCGCTAGGGGATAGAGCGGCGCGGGTTTAAACCCTCGGAGGAGTCGGAGCGGATGGAGTCCGGGGCGGAGAAGGCGCGCGGCGGTTGCGGAGTTCCGGCCGGATTCGGCCGGAGGTGGGAGACGACGGGTGGGGTCCACCCGTCAGCGGCGGAGGGGAGCGGTAGGCGGGCCGGCGCGACCGTGGGCCGGCGCGCGCTCGTGGGCTGCGGGGAGCGGGAGAGAAGTGGCGAGCGGGTGCTGGCGGAGCAGGCCGAGCGGAGGTGGAGCTGGGCCGCGGAGAAAAAGGAGGAGGCCGGCGGGGCTGCTGCGGCTGGGCCGCGCGGAAGAAAAAGAAAGGGGCCGGCGCAGAAGAAAAAGAGAGGGGGAGCGGGCCGGCGCACCGGTGCAAGGCTGGGCCGAAAGAGAAAAGAAGAAGGAAGGAGAGGGAAGTTTCGGCCCAGGGAAAGAAGAAGAAGAAGAAAAAGAAAGAGAAAGAGAAAATGGTTTGGAATTTAAATTTAAGTTTGGAAATTCAAAATTTAAATCAAACTCAAGCAATCAAAATGAATGCACCAGCATGAATGCACAAATAATTCCTATGATGAATTAATTGAATTAAGGAAAATGAAATTAAATGCCTAGAAATTAAATGACACCCTAATTTGAGCAAATTTTAATGAATTTAAATTATTCAAATTTTGGGTGTTACACATATGCTTGGTGTATTGTTATTTCTACTTTGATGAAGTGCTATATCTTGTCATATGCATCACGTTGATATTTATATCACACCTTTGCACCCCACGAATGCAAGGATAGAGGGGGAGCTCACTTAATTTGTTCAAGTGGCATTTGAGGCCATCTATCTTTTCATGCACATATTAAGGGGGAGCTCACCTATATAGTTGCATTCAAAATGTTTATCTATATCATGTGAGCCCTAATTGTGTTGTCATCAATCACCAAAAAGGGGGAGATGGAAAGTGCATTTGGCCCCTAAGTGGATTTTGGTGTTGATGACATGCATGGTTAGGGGACTTATAATTTTATCAAGTGATTAACAGGTTTTAATTCTAAAGAAGTGCAAAGGTGTATGAAAGGAATCTTAGGAAACCCCTAACTTCAAAAAAAGAACGGTGTTGAGCTCAAAAGAAGACTCATTCATAATTTCTAATTTTGAATTTGAGTACACGAATGCCGTACTATTAAGGGGGACGTGGATGGATAGCTTGAAAATGCTAAAGTGTTCAATTGAAGATGCTAACCACCCATTGAGAGACACAATTCACTCACTTGCACATCCTTTACCTCAGTTTTTCTGTGAGTGTCGGAAGTTCCGATGGGGTGTTGGAAGTTTCGACACCAGTCAGAAGTATTCAGAAACTCCTGACTGGGGTCCTCTGCCAATTTATTTTGAAAGTATCGGAAGTTCCGACACTCCATCGAAAGTTTCGATAATTAACAATCGGATGTTTGTTGAAACTCCCGATAGTGGTCCTCTGCCATTTGACTTAATTCCATCGGAAGTTCCGACCCTATGTTGGAAGTTCCGACAGGTACATAAATATACTGTAACGGCTAGTTATGGGGGCTCGAGTATAAATACCCCCTCACCCCCCCCATTCATTGCTGTTGATCTATCCGAGCAAGAATACCTCTTTGAGCATTGAATACTCCCTTCCCTCTCCCCTTTGAGCTAAATCTTTGAGAGTTTGAGGTAGGGTTTGGGTGAGAGCAAGATTGAGGGTGTGAGACTTGAGGTTTTGAGTTTGAGGTTCAACTTATTCATCTCAAGAGCACTCCAAGCATCCTCGGCTTCAATTCGCGTTTGTTACTCTTGAAGCTTGCTTCTAGACAGCTAGGCATCGCCCGTTTGAGCGCCCTCTTTGTGTGGTGTGCCCAGGAATGTTTGTATAACCCATCCTTCATGGATTCATAGTAAGTGACTCAATCCTCCTTTGTGGTTGATTGAGGAAGGTAAAGGGTTAGTGAGGACCCGGTTCTTGGTGAGCTCCTCAACGGAGACGTAGCTCCCTTTGTGGAAGTGAACTTCGGTAAACAAATCCTTGTCTCTTGTGCTTGTTGTGTTCGTCGATTTCTTTTTGACCTAGAATCTTGTTTTGGGCCGATCTATAAATTTGTGTAGTTCTTTGCTTATCTACCACCTGCTGTAATCCCTACACTTCATTTACAATCTTTTGTATCAAGTAGAATAAGCGGATTCAGGTTGCATTTTAAATTTTGTTCAACTCACTCTATATTGTTGGAAGTTCTGATCCATCGGAAGTTCCAGCACAGCATCGGAACTTCTGACATATCTAATGCCACTGCGAAGTTTTTTCAGAAAAAATTTGAAGTGAGCCTATTCACCGCCCCCCCTAGGCATCACAAGATCCTTTCATAACCTCAGTACCTATGTTTGAATACTAGTATGATAGGATGAGTAGATGCAATGCTAAATAGGGAGTCGGTAAAAGTCGAGTGATTTTCGGTCACTCGTGAGTTACAGGAGTTGCCTGCTTACTTATGTTGAAACCATAAGGTTCACGGGTAGGGCCAGGTATTATGATCTGAATTGGTGGATTACCCTGTCTGTCTAGAAGAAAGCTGTTAAGGTCGAAATGTGTTTAGAGCTGTGGTCAAGTGTTTGAAAGTACTAAACTCATACCTAGTATGGGATAGGGAAGCCTAGTACCTGATTGAACCGGAGCGTGGCTTTATCCCCGCTCTCTCTGGAATGGAGTTCCCCTGATGCATCATGTGGGTACAAGTGCAATCACGGTACGGCAACATTCCGGAACCGTGGGGCCTTGTATACAAGGGAAGTGGGCCTTGTCCACGTGCCTGGGAATTGAAGGGGACGGCTAACATGTGTGGACCCGGTGTGGAACCATGTGTCATGGGTTTAGATTCACCTTGCAAGGTTAAGAAACTCGATTCGAATCGTCTGCCTCTCACAGTTTGAGACTGCTTGATTGCACTTCTACACTGAGTAAGAAGAGGAACAAGTATGATGATTAATACTGATGCTTGAATTAAATTGCTTGTTCTACCATGCTTGCTTAGAATAGGTGCTTACCTAGAATGGTTAATCAACTAGAACTTGATGCTAAAACTTGAAAGTAAGGACCCATTTTAGAAGCTTTTCACAAAACAAACCCCTCAGCCAAAAAGCCTTGCATGTCTAGGAATCGGTGGATTAGATACCACCTGACGGGTATGTCTTCTGGAGTATTAGTATACTCATCCTTGCTTGTAGCTATATTTTCAAGTAATATTGATTTTGAGGAAATGGTAGCCAATTTGACTTGGCCGACCCAACTCCCTCCAGGTTTAATGGTCGAGTGGAACTCATCCTCAGTCAGCAAGGAACGCGGTGACTGATATCATGGCAGGCTTCACCATGGTATCCTATATCGACATTAGACTACCATTTTTATTCTACTGCCTGAACTTTGAAAACTTTACTTTTATGCATTTGAACTTCTGAGTTGTAATAGCTGAATTTGGGACCTGTAATAATTATCTGGATTGTTGTAATCTTTGGACTCGCATTCGTATGAGTATGCTTTGTTTCGATCCGAGACAAGTGGTTTATCGGGTGAAACCCGACAGACTACCATTTTAATTCGATTAAAGTGACCATTCGCAATTGAGGCGAGGTTGAGTACACTTTAGTCGGATTAACTTGGGTGGTTCTGCCACAAGTACCGGACCCAATTGCAACCCGCACTAATATGCTGGACGAAAGGTCCTTTCCCTAGTAGTGTGTTCACAAGTGAATGATTACAGCCCAAAGAACATAAAAGCAGTAGTTAGACCACCGAAAGCCAGAAGGCAACATAAATATAGTTCAAAAGTAGCAGAAACTAGGCACTGATCCTATTCCACCCAAACTTGTTGAAAATCTTCATGATTGCAATCTCCAGTTTCCGACAATTCTCATTCAAGGTGATCTTGTCTTCCTCTTTAGACGGCAGCAACCAACATGTCCAATATGCATAAGAGAGTTAGTTTGGACTTCTTAAACACCACATCATTCCTAGTCAACCATATTGCCCAACAGAGCACCGCAACACCAATTAGAATCTTGTTTCTATGCTTGACATAAACACTTCTAAGCCAAGACCCAAATAGATTCTTTATATCTGAAGGAGGTTGAATACAAACGAGATGTAAACAGCATTCCACATCGATCTACCCAAATGACAATAAAAAAAGATGTTGAATCGTCTCTTCCGAATTACAGAAATAACACTTAGTAAACGCTTGCCAATTTCTCTTCACCAAATTGTCTTTTGTTAAAATAACCCCTTTATTTAAAGTACCAGAGAAACACTTTTATCTTCAATGGAATTTTTAACTTCCAGGGACAGGGATAGTATTTAGATGGAACACCTACGGTTCTCATTAAATCTGCATACATAGAGCTAACCATAAAGTAATTCCTTTTGTTTAAACTCCATATGAAAATATCATTCTGATCATTTAAATGAACATGAACCACCTGAGCCACCAACTATAGCCATTGACTTAACCTGTCCCCACTCAGAGCACGTCTAAAAGAACTATTCAGGGGTGTTGTGCTTAGCACCTTGGCTAAAGTGTCATTTTTCTTTCTAGCCAAATTATACAGACAGGGGTACCTAACCATCAAAGCCTCAATTCCCAAGCAATTATCCTCCCAAAACCTAGTTTGCTTCCCATCTTGTACCTTAAATTTTCCCCTTGCCAAGAACTGGTCCTTAACTTCCATTAGGCAGGACCAAAACTGTGAGTCACCCAGCTTTTTAACCACTAGTGACAAAGTTTTGTTGCTTAAATATTTTCTCCTAAGAACAATTTGCCATAATCCATCCTCATTGAGAAGTTTAAATAACCACTTGCTTAGCAAACAGTGACTCTGAGATTCTAGATTTACGGTCCACAAGCCTTCTAAACATTTCAATCTACAAAGAATGCTCCACTTGGCAAGCCTATATTTTTTTGTGCTCATAAGATTGCTAGAAAAACCTAGACCTATAATAATCCAGCATTTTTAAGACACCTTTAGGTATCCTAAAGAAAGACATCATAAACATAGGTAAGCTAGAGAGCACTGAATTTATTAGGACATGTCTTCCTCCTACTGACAGAACCTTCCCCTTCCAACTGCTTAGTTTTTTTTTTAAACCTTTCTTCGATCATTCTCCAATCCTTGTTTGAGATTTTACGAAAATTCATTGGGATGCCTAAATATTTAAAAAGGAAAGAACCTTCCCTACACCCAAAGAGCTCCACAAAATCCCCGGATAGCACTTTGGCATCTCCAAAGCAGAACAGTTCACTTTTATGGAAATTAATTCTGAGACCAGAGAGCTTTTTGAAAGCACATAGTACTAACTTTAGGTTTCTAGCCTGCTCTAGATTATTTTCCAAGAAAAGAATAATATCATCGGCATATTGGAGGATGGAAAACCCTCCATACACCAAATGAGGCACTAGTCCTCTGAACTGTTCATTCTCTTTTGCTCTTGAAATGAGCACCGCTAACATATCTGCTACCACATTAAAAAGAGCAGGTGACAACGGGTCTCCTTGCCTTAGCCCCTTCCTAGTATGGAAAAAGCTACCCATATCACCATTTACTTTTACCCCCACGCTACCCTACTAACAATATTATTAATCCAGCTACACCAAAGGGGAGAAAACCCCTTCATCCTTAACATTTGTTGTAAGAAAGACCAATTAAATTTATCATAAGCCTTCTCAAAATCTAGCTTGAGAATCAGGCCACTCTATTTTTTCTTATGCAACTCGTGTATTGTTTCATGAAGAATGACAACCATAGTAAGCTTGTTTTTTCTTATGCTGTCTGTGAGGGTTTGATTACTTTACTTGCGACCATAGTAAGCCTGTTAGCTATAACCTTTGTAAAATTTTGACACTAACATTTATCATACAAATTGGTCTATGTTGTTGGATCATCTTGACCTCATTTTATTTTGGTATCAAAGTTAAGATCCCAAAGTTTTAAACTGAGGAACATTTCTCTTATGGAAGTCATTAAACATGGCCATTAGGTCATCTTTTATAAGACTCCAAAAAATATGATAAAACTCCACTGGGAAACCATCCGGTCCTGGAGCTTTATTGTGCTTCATCTGAAAAAAAGTTTCCGTAACCTCTTTTTCTGTAAAGGCTTTAGTCAAAATCTCATTTTCTAAATCCGAAACCTAGGGAATGTCCTCCATTAAAGTTTCATTCAAGGAAAAATTGTTTCTCTCTGAATGCCCGAAAAGGCCCCTGTAGTAATTTGTGATGTATTTTTTAAGGTTCTCATCCCCTTCAATTACCCCTTTTCTTCTTGCTCTAGCCGGAAAATCCTGGTTTTCCGCCTCTTGACATTTGCCACCAACTGGAAATATTTTGTATTATTAGCCCCTTGCAAAAGATCAGTAGTCCTGGCTCTTTGAAACCATCTGATTTCCTCTTCTCTTAGGAAGTGAGCCAATCTATCTTTGATACTTTGCTTTAAATCGATTTCCTGCTGACTTAGCAATTGTGTTTCAGCTTTTTTATCTAATTCATCAGCCTTCCTCAAAAGTTCTAATTTTTCTTTTTTATACGCACCTTTCATATTTTTATCCCATCCCCTTAGAAATTGTCATAGTTTTCTAATTTTATTTTTACCATTTTTGCATGGTTGTGGCTCCTCTCCTTTCCTTTCTCCAAATCTCTGCTACTAAATCAAAAAAATCATCTTGTAACAGCAATCCAAGTTCAAACTTGAATAAAGGTTGATTACTTGTTTTTGGCTCCTCTCTTGTACTTAGCAAGAGTGGAGTGTGATTAGAGATTTCTCTGCACAAAGAGTCAACCATGGCTAAAGGGAAAGTTTGTTCCCATTCTGTAATAACCAGCACCCTGTCTAGTCTCTCAAAAGTTGGAATATCCAACTGAGTTCGCCCAAGTATATTTACGTCCCGACATCTCGATCTCTCTTATATTTAAAGCATCTATGACAGCGGTTAAAAGGAAGGGCCATCGATCATCATATCTATCATTACTCTTCTCACTAGGATTCCTAATGATATTGAAGTCACCTCCCAGCAAAAGTGGTAGGTTTTCTTTACTACGCGCATTAACTAACTCCACGAGGAAAACCTCTTTGTATTCAGGTTGTGCAGCTCCATACACTGCCACAATACCCACTGAAAATTACTGCTTCTAGTTCTTAACCAGAATTTCACATAAAAATCCCCCTCATCGATGCTTCCAATGTCAAAAGCATCTAAATTTACCCCCAACAGAATGCCCCCTTCTCCCATGAGTCTTTGTCCAGTGCTAAAGAAAATTTCTCCCACCACAAAAATTATTAAGTGTTGCTTGTGAGAAATCCCTTTTTCCAGTTTCTAGAATATCAATGAATTCTAGATTTTGTTCTCTAGTAGTATCCAAAATAAATCTCGATTTGGCCAAGTCACTAAGACCTTTACTATTCCAAAAGATTCCCCTCATTTGGAAACTATTTTTTATTTTTTTGTTAAACTCACTTTATAAGTCTTTTTTCTTAATGACTTAGCATTAGACTTGATTTTTCGAAGAACAGACCTAGAATCACAACTTAGGTGATAACTATCCTCATCAAAGATCTCCGCATAGATGTTTTACAGCCATATTTTCTATAACATCTATACTTTCTTCCTCGCTATCACTACCTCCACACAAAGTCTCATTATTATCAAGAACTACTGAAGGAGAAATCCTAGTACTCTCTACCACAAAAAGTTGCTTTACAGAATTTACCATTTCTTCCCTGCTAGAGCCAAAATCAATTCCCAGACTTTTAATATTTCAAACAGCATCATTTATAGGAAAAGAACAGAGAGAATTGGATGCAAGATTACCTTCCACGCATTCCAGATTCTTCTCAGCAACCCTCCTCTCCACCTTAGATAGTGTGTGCTTCTCAGTGGAGTGCACCAGCCTCGGACTAGACCTCACAGGTGAGATCAGAAGCTCCAGGACAGCCAACGCCACCTTCACTGCCTCCTCAAAAGCATCCGCTAGGTCCCTGGTAGGCACCTCTTCTGCTTACGTCTCCTTAAATTGCCCAGCCACAATATTTCCTAATGCTGTCGCTTTATATGCCTGTTCAACAGCATTTGAGATAATCAAAGTTCCACCCTCCTCAACCCCATTCTTCCCCGCCATAGAAGTCTCCTCCCTCATTGCTCTACCAATTAATGGATCCTCTTCATCTTCAGCTAATACCTTGTCCGCCAGCATGTCCAGAGTCTTACCAACAGAAATACCCATGATCTTTTCAGCCTCTTCCTTTAGAAAGGTCAAAAATTCCGACTCGGACATGTTCTGTACATTTTTCTTAAATGAATCTGGATTTGCCCCACTGTTTTCAGTTCCTTTTTCCTTAGCACTTCTGTCTATTCCTTCACTCTTTCATTGCTTTTCTGTCTTTTTGGAGAAGGATCTTTGTTCGAGTGCCCGGCACCCTGTCCCTCACCATCCTCTTTACCCTTCTCATCTCCATTCCAATCCACTATCATTTCTTCCCCATTTTCATCTACACCAATTTTTTCGACTTCAAAATCCAATTCAAAATAATGATCACCAATTACCACATCCAAATGTGGGGGAATGAGCAGTGGGTTAAGCACAGCTACAAACACCGTTCCAAAGTCATTCTTTCTTGTCGTGTCCATATCCACTATTTGTGTGGATCCTAACAGCAACCCCACTGGCCACAGGTTCAAGAATTCCTGCAATTCTTTTCTGATTCCATACACTCTCACCCAAACCTTAGCCAACATAAACCCCTCCTCCTTTTCATGCCACACTTCAAAATTCAGCCTGATACCTTGTGGAATTGCTACATCCTTGACAGCTGCTCCACCAAACGCTATCGATCTCTGCAACTGAGTCTTTGATGGGAACTTTGTGACAAACCCATTATCCTCATGTTCAGTTAACTCCCATCGCCATTTTCCAAGAATGATCCTCTAAAGTTGTACATTCACCAACCACCCTGAACAACACCATTTTTTATTCCTTCTTGCCCCCTAGACAAAGGAGGGAGCGTGATATGATAAAATCCCAAACCATGTACTGCATAACCTATTGCATGCGCCACCGGCCTTGGATGCTTAAATATTGGGCATTTGTGATTCACATGGTCGTGTCCATCACAAATAACACAATACAAATCTACAGTACATCTCGAAGCGACATGTCCTTTCTTTGTGCATCTTGAGCATCTAACTCCTGTCTTTGAATCCTCACCATCTCCTTCCTCCTCTCCTGCAGCCTCCTCCATGACTGCATCACCATCATGAGTGTTTTCTCCCCCACCTTTCCCACCAGCGACACCTCTTCGCTGCTCTAAACCCAGAACACGCAAGCACACCACACGGCAACGCCATGGCAGGCGTCACTTAGAACGCACAATCTAGATGCGGAGCAAATTAATTACGTAGAAGGGGGACTAGAGGTACTAACGGAATTGATAGGACGCAAGACGATCTTTTGGAGCATCCGCCCATGCACAAGCAGGGCGTGCATCACTGTGGCAAGACATGCTGCCTGCACTGTATCGTTGTTGCCCATCGTTGAACGGATCCGCCATCCCCATGCACCAGCAGCCTGGATCCAACCATCCCAGCACTCCGCCTCAGCCACTAGTCCACCCCATCCAAGCCATGACCACCGCCTCGCTCGTGCCGTGCCGCCGCTCGGCTCGTCAGGATCTAAGAGAGGAAGCCAAAGTTGAGAGATGTCGGCGGCGGCTGGACTATCCACATGCCCTCGCAGTCCACCTACGCCTCGACGGCCGCTCCACCGCTCCATCCATGCTAGAGGCAACCACGCTCGAGTTGCGTCGCCACTCAACTCGTCAGGGATCTAAGAGGAAGCTGAGAGAGGGAGGGACGGAGTCACGGAGATGAGTTGAGAGAGATTTGGGAGTGGAAGAGTCGCATTCTCTCGCGGGGGCTGAGGGGGCGCGGGCCACGGGCCGGGGTGAGGCCCAATCGAGTTGATCGCACGGTGGGAGGTGGAGAGTGTGCGGGATGATCGAAATAATATGCACCATCGGATTTGAGTGAGGAAGAGAGAGAAGAGATGAAAAAAGATCTGGAACGTATATTTCGAAGGAGTTGGATTCCTGTGTGTACATGTTGGTGTGGATGAAGGAAAAATTATCTCAGGAGGGGACGGATCTAGGAAAGAAAAATTTGGTGAGTTTATAGGTGTAGAGATTTTACATCCAGCTCCTTGCAAAGGAACCTGAATGAAAATAAAATTACATAAGTCCTTTGGAGGTCCTCCCATCACTCCACACTAGAGATTGCCGAATGGGCTGGACCCAATGGGCAGCATGAAACAGGGCCCAACTCCCGCTCTCGGGGAAAGAGGAGCTACTTAAACTCACAACTCACTCTTAGCTAAGGTCAGTACTAACACGCTCCTTAAACTCACAACTCACTCTTAGCTAAGGTCAGTACTAACACAGCCCGATCCTATGGTACATGGTAGTACCAGTGCCTGCCGCGTGAAGTGGAGCTAACACTCTAGACGTCCTAAAGATTTTACATCGAGTCTGAGTATATGACCATTTTTCTTACAGTTGCGTCCGTGTATAGGTAGTATTGCCTCAATCGCCTAATAAGTTGTACATTTACAAATTTTATCTATACGTTTGCTTTCTATCATATTGAGCCTGTATGGTCCAATGAAGTGTTAGCCGCATGGCTTATTGGCTTTTCATGTATTTACTATGTATAATAACAGGGTAAAAATAATCCACACATGTTGTCGCGGGAGTTTGTAGAATAATTTTAGATAAAATATGCCAAACGATGGAAAAATATTAACAGTAAACATGTGTATACAAGCAATCCCAGGACAAGGACAAAGGAAGGGAACCGAGCTGAGGGTAATAGGACATATGGGCATATGGCTGTAAAAATGACAAAAGGGACACACTGACGCAGAAACCTCACTATGGCCTGATAAATTGGTGCTACAGCTTAATTCACACAGACAAAGGAAGCAAACATCAACATGGTCGGACGATTAGTTTGAAATAATTATCCTATACAGGAGTATCACATCGATCATTGTAAAAAGAAAAAAAAACAGATTCCTTAGAAAGCTTAATGCTAAGTTTACTTGACAGTTTATGGGCCAGCTTATTTAATGAATTTAAATTTGATTTTTTAGCTGAACCGGTCCGAGTGTGTCAACAAA
>NC_028453.1:24099255-24105785 GCF_000263155.2 Setaria italica | reverse complement strand
GTGAAAATATAATGACACATAGCAAGGAGACAAACAATATGAAAAATCGGATAGAGTTCTGATAACGATTGAATGGGAATTTAAGTTGGTGACTATACAGCATCTGGACAGAGGTGTATCGAACCATACGCCTTTATTATTGGATACTGAAACACCGACATACACGGGAATAGGGTGCCAGTTCAAAATAGAACTTAGGTAGTTCTCCTATGAGGATCTCTATGATAAAGTCGTTGAAATTTTGAATAAGCTGGAATCTACCATAAATGCTTTAGACATGCCGCTGAGATCCAAGATCTACATGGAGTTGAATGGATCCCAATTACAGCCCCATTTAAGGAAATGGAAATTCGGAATGCAGTACATATAAGATGGAACATAATAAAAAAGGTGAGTGGCTGAGGGTGTGACTTATTATTAATAAATTCATTAGGAAATGATTTTGATTCAATAGTGTGGCGGAACCGCCCTAATTAACTTAGCTAAAGTACAAATAAGTCGCCTGACATGCGGTCTTATGCTTTAACCAAGTTAACCCGGCAGCCCGTCGGATTTCATCCGATAAAACCACTACACAGGATCGAGAAAGCAGGGCTCACACGAAGGTGAGTGGTTCCAGAGAATACAACAGATCATCCCAAAATTAAACAAGTACATTAATTTTTTACAACACTGGTTCGAAAATCAGAGTTTCATAGAGTTCTTAAGCAGCGGAGAAGATAAACCAGCGAAAGCTAGCGCCGAGGGCCGGATGTCACTGATGAGACCGATCATGACATCACTGATCCCTATCCTCGCCGTCCGAGGAGGGATCTCACTCGACCGTCCACCTAGGAGGAAGCTGGGGAGGCCAAGTGCCAAAAGCAGCAAACTCAAGAGCTTCAACATCACCTGAAAGATGCGCCATAAGCAAGGCTGAGCAACTATGGTCAACAAGACTTAACCAGCCGGGGAAAACTACTCCACCAACTTCTAGACATGCAAGGTTTTTTGGCTGAGGGGTTTGTTTTGCCAAAAGTGACTACAGTAGGTCCTTACTTTCAATATTTTAGCTTCCAGTTCTAGGTTCATTTACCAAACTAAGTCAACGACTATACTAACAGCAAAAGTTCCCAAGCAATTTATGACAAGAAACATATTACATCATCATCAAGTTCCATTCTTACTCAGTGTAGCATAGCAATCAAGCAGTCCCAAACTGTGAGAGGCAGACGAATCGATTCGAATTTCTTAACCATGCATGGCGAACCTAATCTCACGAGATCCGCGCACCACGAAGGTCACTTCATTTGTCGTCCGTCCCCATCAATTCTCAAGCGCGCGTCAGGTCCAAACTTCCCTTGGCATGCAATGCTCCACAGTCCCGACCTCTTGCCATATTGTGACCGCACTTCCACCCACATGATGCACCATGGGAACCTCGTTCCAGGGACAGCAAGGGTATAAGCCACACCCTAGTTCAATCAGGTACTAGGCTTCTCCATCCCATACTAGGTATGAGGTTAGTACTTTCAAATACTTGATCACGAACACCAACACTTTCTGACCTTAATCAATTTCAAGTAGATAGATGGGGCCATCCACCAACCACCAAAATAGTTCACAAGACCCTGCCCCGTCCATCATCCTTATAGTGGTAACAAAAAGGAGAACAAGCAACTCCTATGACTCGCGAGTGATAGGGAATCACTCGACTTTTACCGAGTCCTGTTTAGGGATTGCAACTACTCAGCCTGTTATGCTAGTGTTCATATCAAAGGGAACTAAGTCATGCATCTATGGTTCCAAACAACTCCTGAACGTAAATGCACATACATACAATAGAAGGCATGCGCAAGTTTAGAAAGATCGGGTTATGCTTCGGGGCTTGCCTTCGAGCGGGGTGGAAGCGAACTAGTCTTCAGCGCTCTCGGGCTCAGCTCCTGCAGGCAGCTCAGCTACAACTCCGTCTTCTGGCACCGAGTGCAGCTCGTACGTGCTGTCGGTGAGGTTCAGCTCTACACAAAATACAATGCAAGGGTGAGACACTTAGACGGTGGTTGCAACAACACTTGCAAGGATTTAGCCCAAAAATTGTAGCAAAACTATAGGAAAAGTGTGAAACCCTCCTTTATTGGATTCTACTCAGAAAGAGGATTCCAACCCTGTGATTTCACATTTTTATGATTTTTCCTCGATTTAAGATGAATTTTCCAAGCTTCTGCCGATTTAGAGCAAGATAAAAGAGTCGGGTCAGGAAAAACTTGCGATCTGACCCTTAGACCTAAGGAATAACTGTACCGGGGTCCTCAGACTTAACACATAGAAGTTCCCAAAATTTTACACAAATACCCTTGGTCAAAAGAAAAAGACACAACGGAGCCCTCGGGCGAAGCGGACAAGGGTCAGGCGAGACAGACAGGGTCGGGCGAGCTGGAAGGGGTCGGCCGCTCACCTTTGGTCCTACTGATGAAATCTTGGGGTCGGGAAGAAGCAAGCTCAGGTGGAACGTCGAAGGGCGTTAAGTTTCGGGCGGCGGCGAGGTCCAGCGGTGCTCCGGCGGTGGGGGTGCTTCTTGTGGACAACAAGCAAGCTCTAGCGCTGCATGAAGGAAAGCAAAGCGGCGGGCGAGGTCAGCAAGGCATGTCGTTGGGCGGAAAGGGGGAGCTCCACGGAGAGCTCAGGCAGCAGTTGCGATGGAGAAGAAACCAAGCAAGCAGTGCGGCAACGGCAATGGTAGCGAAGGGAACTCCCAGAGGAGGCTTTGGTACCCTTTTTATAGCTGCGCGAAAGTGAACGAGCTCGAGCAGCGCGAGGATAAGATCGAGTAAGAAGAGAAGTGCTCTGCCGCGGCGGCGATTGGTCGGCGTCTCCATTGGTCGAAGAAGCGGAGCTCCGGGGACAGGATCCTACGGCATTGAGCAAGGAAGACAGCGCTAGGCAAGCATGGTTTTGCCGGGTGGGAGGATTGGCGAGATCGAGCGCGTGCTTGGTCGCGTCAAGCGCCGGATTGGGTGCGGCAAATCAATATTGGCGGACAGGAGGGAGGGAGGTGCACTGCAGGCGAGGGTGCTGCAGGCGACATGACAGGGCGAGCGGTGTGACGCGAGCATGCGCGGACTAGCGGCTCTGCTGGGGTACACTACTGGTGAGGCGGGGGAAAAGAGTTGTCACTACCTGCGTGGTGGTTGGCGAAGACCGCAGCGTCGCGGGGCGCGCGCGGGGGCAGCGCGACTGAGGTGTCACGGAAGGGCCAGAAGGCATTGGGGTGCGTGACCGGGGATCCGGGTGAGGCGATGCACGCGGGAGGCGAGGCGGTACTGGCGCGGCAGCGGCCAATCTTCGGTCGCAGCGGCGGGCAGTGCGCCTTGCGCAGCCGGTGAGGTCTCGGGTGAGACAAGACGGGGCGGAGAGGTCTGCGGGGCACTTCTGCGCGCGATTGGGAAAGAGGCAAGCTGATCCATCTTATCGCGGTCGGCGACTGGGCGAGTTGGCGCTCACCGGTGAGGTCACCCCATGCGGCGGTGGCTCTCTGAAATAGGGCGCACGCGCGCTCTGCGCTCTTGTCCGATAGATCCGCGGGATTCTTGCCAGGGCCCATCTTCCAGCATCTTGATCTCCCGATTTTCAAACTGTACCACTTTGACTCCCTTAATAAGAGTTGTAGTACTCAGGCCAAGACCCAACTCTTATAATTGGACCGAGTTCAAAAACGCAGTGGATTCGGAGATCCAAGGCTCCAAAGTTTCGGGGCTGATTTGAGCTGCAGATTTGGGAATCTTCGGAGGCGAATTGGATCAAGCTCCAATTAACAAAGTTAAAGCAGGGACTTCGTCCTCCAACTTCTATAAAGAGTTTTCTTGACGTTCTTCTCAACTTCCCAAATATAAATCCTCCCTAAGGCGCTAGGTTGGCCTGAAAACCAAACTTAGCTAGTATAGCTCAAGAAAGGCCGAGTCAACTAGATTTTGGGACTTGTTTTAAGATTAAACCCGGCTAAGTTAATCTAGGTTGTTACAAATAGATACATCTGCTAGGATAAAAGAAGGCTAAGGGTGTCAGCTGGCATTATTCAAATTCTAATCCTAGGTTTAATCCATTGATTCAAGAGAGAATTCCCAGGATGGCCCTCAAAATAATGACAGTTCCTGGTCCTCAAAATTTGAAACTTCCTCATTTAACTCTCTTTTTAACTTTGGTTCCACCCTTCCGTCAGGTCTTAGTTATCTCGCTTGAACAGTAACTAGAGGTTTTTGACCCCTCTTTTCTTGACTAAAACAACCTCCAAATCACCTCGAAAATTCATATAACTTTTTACAATGATACAACTGATGGAGATGAACCCATTTTGCAAACAAAAAGCATATGTAGCATTTACTATCTTAAAATTAAAATTCACCAAATTAGGCTACTTTTTAAGACTATCTAACTTTTCATGGCACACAAATACTATCAAAAAATTGAGAAAAAAAATACCTAATATTCCTAAGATGTATTTACTAATTACTAAAATTATTTTGTATCATATGTTACTTAGAGAATTTTGAAGTTCTCTTAAAAATTTAATTTTTGAAAGAAAGTTTATATTTGTATCAATTAAAGAACTTCAAAATTCTCTAAGTAACATATGATACAAAATAATTTTATAAATTAATAGATCTCATCTTAGAAATATTTGGTATTTTTCCTCAATTGTTGGACAGTATTTTTATGCCATAAAAAATCAGATAGTCTTAAAAAGTAGCCTAATTTGGTGAATTTTAATTTTAAGATCATAAATGCCACAATTTTTTTTTTTTGCAAAATGT
The DNA here is from genome assembly GCF_000263155.2 of Setaria italica. Taxonomy (NCBI): domain Eukaryota; kingdom Viridiplantae; phylum Streptophyta; class Magnoliopsida; order Poales; family Poaceae; genus Setaria; species Setaria italica. The sequence continues at coordinate 24,100,998 of NC_028453.1, read as the reverse complement.
ATTCATCTCCATCAGTTGTATCACTGTAAAAAAGATTTATGGAATTTCGAGGTGATTTGGAGGTCATTTTAGTCAAGAAAAGAGGGATGAGAAACAAATTTATGGAATTTCGAGGTGATTTGGAGGTCATTTTAGTCAAGAAAAGAGGGATGAAAAACCAATGGTTACTGTTCACACGAGATAACTGACATAACTGATGGAAGAGCCAAATAAGAAGCCAAAGTTAAAAAGAGAGCCAAACAAGGAAGTTTCAAATTTTGAGGGACATAGAGGGAATTGTCATTATTTTGAGGGCCATACAGGAAATTCTCTCTTGATTCAACCTATGAACTCTCCAGAGTTGTGAGCTACCCTCCGTTCCAAATTGTAGGTCGGTTTAGCTTTTTTAAATTTATAAACGTTATTATACACCTATGCATTAATCTATGAACCTAACAAAGTTAAAAGGATCGTATCTAAATGTACTTAGAAAAGTCAAAACGATCTAAAATTTAAAATTTTGAACAGCCGTACTAACTCTTTACCGCAGCAGTCTAAGGCCTGGTTTGGTTAGTTTGCTTATTTTTAAGCACCCGTCACATCGAATGTTTAGATACCAATTAGGAGTATTAAACGTAGACTATTTACAAAATCCATTACATAAGTGGAGGCTAAACGGCGAGACGAATCTATTAAGCCTAATTAGTCCATGATTTGACAATGTGTTGCTACAGTAAACATTTGCTAATGATGGATTAATTAGGCTTAATAGGTTCGTCTCGCTGTTTAGCCTCCATTTATGTAATGGGTTTTGTAAATAGCCTACATTTAATACTCCTAATTAGTATCTAAATATTGATGTGACACTTGCTTAAAAATAAGCAAAGGAACCAAACGCTCCCTAAGTTTGTTTCTCTCAGACGTATGAAGTGGCCAAGTAGGCAGGGTGGGACCAGGTCAAGATCGCGGGAGCAAACAAAGCCTGAAATTTGAGCAGACAAGGTGAGTGGCCGAGCATGTGACTTTCCCATCGGTGGCATGCATGCATATATGTCGCCGTCGCATCGTGCACCGATCCACGTGAAGATGACGCCGTGAAGGGCGCGGCTCGACGCTGTACATTTCCCTCCGCTCCCTGTTGCCACACATTTTTCTCTAGCTCTTCACAAGTCTCTCGTCCCTTCGTCAGCTGATCCTGATCGATCTCTACCAGAAGCTTCAGAGCGCACACAAAGAATATTTCCCTCGCTCACACGGCATATCCGCCCCATCTGGGCCATCGGCCTTTGTGCTGTCACTGACCTGACAGCTTCTTTGGTTACATGCTGAATTCTTTGTTTGCTATCCATCTGGGCCATCGGCCTTTGTGCTGGATAAATAACGGGTGTTTGGCAGGGAGGGGCTAAATTTTAGCCCCTGTCACATCGAATGTTTGGACACTAATTAGGAGTATTAAACATAGTCTAATTACAAAACTAATTGCACAACCCCTAGGCCTAAAATCGCGAGACGAATCTATTAAGCCTAATTAGTCCATGATTTGACAATGTGGTGCTACAGTAAACATTCGCTAATGATGGATTAATTAGGCATAAAAGATACGTCTCGCGAGTCAGCCTAAGGGTTGCGCAATTAGTTGTGTCATTAGACTATGACAATTACTCACAAATTAGTGTAACAACATGAGACGTATCAGCGTGTAATATTCCGCACATTATTGTCACACTGACGTGACTAAATACAGTGATACGCTCAGCTGGTCCA
>NC_028453.1:24073373-24099155 GCF_000263155.2 Setaria italica | reverse complement strand
TACGTAGCTGACCCGGTGTTTCAGGCCATTGTAGGCAGTGTTCGCAGACAGTTGCATTGTTGTGGCCCATCAGCAGCCAAATGCAGTATTACTCTCTTTCTTCCTCTTTGGGACATCATCAAGTGTTCAGAATAAGTTTCGGTGAAAATGCCGGAAGGGACTTAATTATAGCCCGGGTCACTTATCATGATTGCACGTATCAGTAGAGGATTAACTAGAGGCTTAATAAAAAAACACGTGCATAACCCCTAGGCTAAATCGCGAGACGAATCTATTAAGCCTAATTAGTCCATGATTTGACAATGTGGTGCTACAGTAACCATTCGCTAATGATGGATTAATTAGGCTTAATAGATTCGTCTCGCGATTTAGCCTATGGGTTCTGCTATTAGTTTTTTAATTAGCTCATATTTAGTCCTCCTAATTAGCATCTGAACGTGTGATGTGACAGGGCTAAAGTTTAGCCCCTGACATCCAAACGCCCCCTAAGAATCCATGGGGACGTTATGTGGTGCGAGTTTGCTCAGCAACTGCGTTTGATTGTTTTGGACCTGACCATGCAGGTTAGTGAGTTGCATTGTCCCTTTTTGTGTTTGACGGAACAATGTTAATCTACGTTGCGTGTGTTCTTGTATTTTCTAATAAGATGATAGGACTCTGAACTAGGTGACTTCTCCAACAGAAACTGTTTTTTCTTATCTGAAGTTCATTCTGAATTTCGGTAGAATTTATATTGGTAATGCCACCAATGTTTAGGCAATCTTTAACTCATCCGTTGACCATGATATTTTCTGTTCACAAGAAAGTGAGTACAGCGTTCAGTAGCATTCCCAACCCCCAAAGCTTGAGCAGATCAGCTAAGAGCCTACCAAAATAAACATGGTTCAGGCCGCCATTTCTTGTTTCCAGTACTCTTTATCACATACTATATGCTCGTAGCCTAAGAGGGGAGGAGTGAATTAGGCAACTTAAAAGGTAAACCTATAGCTTCCATCAGTTGCATTAAAATATAAACTAGATCATGCTGTCTAGATATACAATCTACGGTTGATCTAGTGTGAAACCCTCATCCAAAACAAGTTTTGCAACCTATAGCAAATCCTATCAAGATACTACTCTAGGAAAGTAAAGGCACACAAGTTGCAAGTATGAAATGCGGAAACGTAAAGGGGATGAGAGGAAGCAAACTCTTGAGACAAGGATTTATCCCGTGGTATCAGTAGGCACTAAGCTACCACTAGTCCACGTTGTTGAAGCATTCACACAAGAGTATTGCTTCCCGGTCTCTCTCCCAAGTTGCCCCTTGACTTGCCACAAAGGCTCGGCCACTAAGGCTCACGCCAAGTCCATCGGTCACTTTGATGCCGTCTCCACTAAGGAGCCTCTCCATGAAGGGAGGGGGGGTCTCCACGTCCCCCGAACAAGGTTGTCGACGCCACTCCACACCAAGCTGGAGGGTCAAAGACTTGCCGACGAGCCATCAAGGTTCCAAAGCATCGGCACACCTCTTGTACAGTGGTGGTTCACTCTAAAACTTGACTACAAGGTCGACACACCTTGCACTCACTCCTCTCTAAGCATATTCTAGCACTAATTACTCTTCTAAGCTTGTGCTAAGCCTTTTGATGGACCACTTAAGCACTTTTGGTGCCATGGATGTGTTCTTGATGAGTCTTGGTCTTCAATGCATCCCTAGGTACTCTAGCTACTCCAAATGGGCGAGTGGTGGGGGTATAAATAGCCCCAAGGTCTCAAAGAGCTGTTGCTCCAATGGCTAGTGAAAAAAGATATCATCGGATGTTCTGATGATCTATTTTTGACCTGCATCGGAACATCCGGTGCAACTAGCCGTTGGCTCCCCACGCACAAGTTCCTCAGGAATTCATCCGATGCTTTATCTGATGCCCTCATCGGATCATCCGGTGCCACTGTTCACGTCACATGGCCCTTGGATCCCCCTGATGTCATTGCTCTGATGGTGCCGTCGGATCATCCGGTGCTGAAGGATTTTTGCCTAAAACCTCTCTGAAACTTATCAAAGAAAATATGCATCGTCCGACGGTCAACTCCATAGGGCATCGGAACATCCGGTGCTATATGATTTCCTCTGCCTCCTCAACGAATTGCTCTGACGCTTGTAAAATTACCCCCATCGGATCATCCGATGCACTCGAGATTTTTTCCTATTTTTCCCGTTGTACCAATTGCTCCAATGGTTGCTCCGACGCTTCTCAGGTGGGGTATCAGAACATCCAATGGTGCATTTTTCTCTATCATTTTAATGCTTCAATATCATAGAATAATCTTAGATATCATGGCTTGGTCACTTAAATACCATAGCTTGGATACTCGAATACCATGATTTGGATGTCAAGAATACCATTATTTGGACCTTGCCATAATTTGATTTGCATTCTTGAGCCCTAGAAAACCTACAAGCTACATGCTAGACAAAGCATTAGTCCCAATAATTATATTATCACTCAATCAACAAAATCACAAACTATAGCTTAATGAGACCATGTTCGCTACATATACCAAATATTGTATCAAAGTTTGCTTGTTTAGTTATAACAAAATTTAGAAAGCGTTGGCGTTTAATTTCATGAACTCATTTTCCTTCTCCTTGCATTGACTGGAAGATCGAAGATACCTATACATTCAATATATATGATCATGTTGTACTGGGCCCAAGAAGAGAATATTTCTGGAGAATACAGCAGGGAACATGCCAGCATATCCAATTCATCAGATCTGATCCAATTCTTCTATCATTGCCATCCTACATCATGCGCACGATCTCTATTTTTCACTTGCAAGGACTAGCCATCAGGCCGGATAGCGTGCTAGCTGTTCTAGTTTATTCAAGCGTCGTCGCGTAGACACACATACAAAAGATATATGAATCTTTGAGATCATCTGGTCCCATGCTTGCTTCTTGCTAGGCTGTTCATGGACCAGAGCTCTCTCCATCGTCTAGCTCGCGCATAAGATTCCATCCTATCCGGCGCTGCAGTCCTCACACATGTCACTGTCTGCCATTGCCATGCATCGTCATCGTTCCGATCTCGCTTGTTCGCTCCATAACTCGATCCGTCCTTCGCGTACGTACAAATTTGTGCCGATTTCAGCAGATATTTTTGCACATGTACGTGTGTGCTTTCAGTTAGTCACGGATCATGACTATTCCGTAGCACGGATCGGGCACGGGCACGGTGAAAAATTACAGGACTTGTGCTGATTTCTTCTTTGACATGGTTGTTTTGGTCGAACTGTTGATTCGTGCGTGCCCATTCAAACCTTTGGGTTCAGTTAGTTGCTATCTTTGGTCGAACCTTTGGTAAATTGGTAATGTTCTTCCAGCATGCACACAGTTATCTTTTGGCAGGCAATAGCTCTAGTTCATTTGTATCAACGTTTTATACAATAAAAAATATCTATTAGTATAAATTCGTAGATTCGATGTACTTTGCTTTCGTAACTGTAGTTTAGTTTTAACCGAATCCTCTCTACTTCTTCGCTCTGATTTCTTACAATTTTGTTCAGAACCCTTTACGATAAAAGTTAAATTTCCATATATTTGTATGGGTTGACTTGTTGCTTCCGTGGAACCAAATGAAACAGAAACTTGTTCAAAATAGTACCTGCCTTTGAGCGGGAATATTCAAGTACACCTGCAACCATGCACTGCATGTTTCTACAAGGAAATAGAAATTAACTACAAACCAGTTGTACTCCTAGGTAATTATTTTATAGCTTCCGCCATTCATAACACCTATCCTTCCTGGAAGAGTTTTTATGCGGTTTCATGGGCGTAGGGCAACATGATTAACACAAGAGAATGCAAGCTTCAGATGCGATCGTCCTCCACTCCTCATGGGAGCAATAATCATGCACAGCTCTAAGGTATCTGCATAAAACTAAGGAAATAAGTCTGGCTCAACTGATTAGGGTGGGAGGTGTGGTCGTGCACTTTAACCATCCAAGTTCAAGTCCTCTCTAATTCAAATTTGTGTGCCTATTTCTTTATCTTCATGAAAAATCGTCTAGCTTCTCCTAAGTTGATCTAATTTTTTTAACTACATAAAACTAAATTTTGTAGAAAAGCTTGTAATAATTCTAGAAATTAAAAGAGGAATGAAACAATGTCCCGGAAAACTTTGAGAAAAAGATGCCTTACGTAACAGAAAGGCGTGTTTGTAACTCAGGATCAGGGGATAGACCCAACACTTCTTCTTAGAATCCAACATCGAACTGAAACTTTTTGTCTTTGTATAAATAAAGGCAGAACTAACAAATGAAAATGCAGCCCCGTCAGTCTTGCTTGGCTCCATCTGTGTTAAAAAAAAAACCTTTGTGTTTGTAAAATAGAACTACGGATAACATTTCCAAATTTTGGAGATGATGACCTTGTGACAAACAACGACTGATGATAAACCTCCACTGATCAACCCAATCCAAAGTCCAAACCGTCACTAGAAAACCTTCTCGCCCTCTCTTGTTTTTTGTTTTGTCAGCTAGGCTAAGAACAAAGCAGCTCGCACGGCCTGGCGCTGGTGCTTGCGCCCCTGGTGGGACCGGCCACGAGCAGGCCTGGCTGCTTGGTCTGCCTCCCTGGGCCTCACGAATGATTGATGCCCGCGGCCGTCTCGGGCTTTCGGCGACGGGGAAAGGGATGGGGGCCGGGACGCCATAGTTTCCAAACCCTCGAGACGCTTCTGCGCCGGTCGGCACGGCTAGCTGGGCACAGCTGGCGCGCCCGCATTGGATAAGGATTGGGCACGGGAAGCACCTGGAGGCGCCACGTCGTCCGTGATCCGGTTGTTGTTAACGGGTCTCGTGTTGCACTCTAGCCGGCCCGGGTGGTGTATTGCGGTTCATCAAGGTGTTCCACTCTAGCCTAACTTCCAGTGTCTGAATTGATATCGTTTCTTGAAATTCATCTTTTCCGCTGCGACACGGTAGGCCGCGTCTATCGTCCTATGCCTCGACATTTTGTAAGGATTGCCTTTGTATGTATGTAGATATTTCAGTCTCGGAATCGGAATTAGCATCGGTAGTCCTGAATACCAGCTATTTGGATGGCTTACAATTCGGAATTGGAAATCAACCTCAATATCGAGCGGTATTGACCGCACTCACGCCTCTTCACCCTCGATACCGAGCGTGCCTCCTCGATATTGACTGGAATCGGTCCTCCCCCATGTCCCACATCTCTCCATTTCTCTCATAGTCTTGAGCCGCACCACCCCTCTGCCCTGGTCCTCCTCCTCATATTCCTCGCACACGGTGACCCATCCCTTCTTCATCGCGCCCGGCGCACTCTCCCATCTTCCTCGCGGCGGCGCATCCTCCCATCTTCCTCGCGACCCACGCAGGCTAGGCGGAGTTGCAGCTGGCGGTAGGGGTGCCTGCGCCGCTCATCGAAGCAGGGAATTGTGGCGGCAGCGCGGAGGCCTGCCTTGCCCGCTCGCCCCTCTTTCTTCTTCCTCACGGCTAGAGCCCCCTCCCTTCTTCCTCACGGCTGACGCAAGCTGGGCGGAGTTGCAGCCTGTGACAGGTGCTGGTGCCGCTCGTCGAAGCCATGACCCGCGGCGGCGACGCGGAGCTCCCAATCCAGCGTGGAGGCCTGAGCTCTAGGCGGTGGGGGGCAAGGTCTGGCCCTCCCACAGCAGTCGCCCATGCGTGGTGCCTACACCGCCTGTCGCTCCTCTCTCTCTCTCTTTCAGTTGAGCCATGCCAGGTGGCGAGATGGAGAAGATGATGTCAATATCAATTTCACCATTTATACATCCGAACATGAATCTGTATTTGCCATCTCATTTGATTCCATGTAGCAATTTCATCTACATCCAAACAACAGAATTGACATTGTAACCCATTTCCAATACTACTCTGCTTTGGTATTGGACCCAATTCAATTCCAAGCTCTCCAATATCTATATCCAAACGGATCCTACAATTTGTTATTTGTTTGCTTCTCCACTGATCACTGACAATTGTACCACATTGTTAATGATCAAATGAACTTGAACCTAAACAATAATCGATTTGCAATACCCATGAAGAGGAGGGCGGCCATAAATCGACGCGTCATATATCACGAATGCAAAGATGCCGTCACGCGTGCTGTGGATCAACACATAAAGAAAGGGTGTTCATTGTGAACCCCATTGTCAGTGAAAATGGCCGAATCCTCTAAAAACTACTTGAAAATTTTAAATTACCTAACTAAATTCCATACATACAAAGGACTAGGGGTAGGGCGCGGGTAAGAACATGTGATTAGCTAACTGAAAATTGAGGATGAGCATATAGTTGGCTTCTACCTAATAGGGAGGAAAAATGGGGAAATAACAAGACGAGGTAGGGAATTGGTAGAGGGATTGTTGGGATCCGGGTTTAGTGGCATGTGTCCATGCCGGTCAAGGCAAAATTCTGCCTCACCTAAAATAGATATAGAACCAGCATTAATTCAATGGTTTGGAAATTATATTGGCCTGCGCATTTTCAAATCTCTGGGGTTGAATATTTGAAGTACCATTTCTAATCTGTTTACATTTTTTGTTCTCACTCGGGTAAAAGTAACGAACATGCATGCTTACAATTACAACCGTTTCATCCTAACAAAGTTCAATGTGCTTGCTTTGGCATCGATGTTATGGCAAGTCAATTACCCATATCGGATCTATAATAATAGTACCAACCCGGTCCATTATAACCTCAAATAGTTTTTTTTTTAATTGTTTTGCATCTGAAGAGTGTTAAGTGAGGCAGGCAGCTCCCCTATAAGAACGGTGGCACACTCGCCCCGTCCTCGATCTGTATTCTCAGCCAGTGGCTACCATCGCAGCTCCTATCCCCTTGGTCAGTCAGCTCCTCGCCCTTCCCTGCCACCGCCACCATGTCGGGCAACATCGCCTTCGGCCGCTTCGATGACTCCTTCAGCGCGGCCTCCCTCAAGGCCTACGTCGCCGAGTTCATCTCCACCCTCGTCTTCGTCTTCGCCGGCGTCGGCTCCGCTATCGCCTACAGTGAGTCATTGGTCATTACAACTAACTAACTTGCATGTGCTTGGTCGACGATGTGCGTTCACTAACGAACCGTATCGGTGGATCGTTGCAGCCAAGTTGAGCGGCGGCGCGCCTCTTGACGCGGCCGGCCTGGTCGCCGTGGCGGTGTGCCACGGGTTCGGGCTGTTCGTCGCGGTCGCCATCGGCGCCAACATCTCCGGCGGCCACGTGAACCCCGCCGTCACCTTCGGCCTCGCCCTCGGCGGCCAGATCACCATCCTCACCGGCCTCTTCTACTGGATCGCCCAGCTCCTCGGCGCCATCGTCGGCGCCGTCCTCGTCCAGTACTCCACCGGCGTAGTACGTCAACAAGTTCGCCGCCGGCAGCTAGAGCTCGATAAGCAAACCGAACACTGACGCAAGTTTTCTCTTGGGCATGCAGGCGACCCCGACCCACGGCCTGTCGGGCATCGGCGCGTTGGAGGGCGTGGTGATGGAGATCATCGTCACCTTCGGCCTCGTCTACACCGTGTACGCCACCGCGGCCGACCCCAAGAAGGGCTCCCTCGGCACCATCGCGCCCATCGCCATCGGCTTCATCGTCGGCGCCAACATCCTCGTCGCCGGCCCCTTCTCCGGCGGGTCCATGAACCCGGCCCGCTCCTTCGGCCCCGCCGTGGCCAGCGGCGACTTCACCAACATCTGGATCTACTGGGTCGGCCCGCTTGTCGGCGGAGGCCTCGCCGGCATCGTCTACCGGTACATCTACATGTGCGGCGACCACGCCCCCGTCGCCAGCAGCGACTTCTAAGCGCGCGCCGAGTGACCGTCGCCGTGCATTGTTGTTTGGTTTCTCTCAATCGTAGTGTTGGCCGCATAAAGTGAGATTCAGGCTGTGATGAGCAGCATCCATTGCAGCATGTCGTTGTTTGGTTCGGATCAAAGCCCCGGAGGCTGTGTGCGTGCGCTTGGATGATTGGTTGGCCATGTTTATTTCTCAATTTCCTCCTTTTCTGTAATGTGGTGAGTGTGAAGTTGGTGGGGTTCAAGAACCAGTGCGCTTCCGTTGACTTTTTAATTTATTGCACGATTTGCAGTACATTTTATTCAGTTTGTGCCTTCTGCTTTGCTACGATTTACCACATGCTTCCGCTTTGTAAGATTACTGTCAGTATTGACTTTTGCTTTCTAAAGTTTTGACCAGCAGTAATTTAAAAATGTCACTTCAGTTAATGCCTTAATGGAAAGGTTTATATCTACTAGCAAACAATCGATTGTCACAGCCTAGCTCAACACTGAACTCCCTAGCAATTCTTCTCCGTTTTTTTACGAAAGACCTCCCAAGCAATTTTTATAACAAGGCGAAATTCACATAACACTGACACACATTTGTCCTATGTGTTCAAGGAAATTCTAGAGAAGCAGCAAGTGATGCTTCTAATTTTTTAATCCATTATGCCTCCAGGACTTCGTGAGTAAAACGAAAGGGATACGACAAAAGCAAAAGTCCTGGAGGAATTTGGTTATAGTACTCTAAAGGGATAAATTCACTGCTACAGAAAGCGGTGTCACCGCCAACTTTAAACTGGCCCTTCACAGCCAGTTTGGGATCCGTCGTATCCAATTCGGGGGCCACGTCCCCACGTCCCGCTGGCCGCGCCAGGCCACCACGCCTCGTTCGCGCCGGCCGCACCTCCCCCGCGACCCGCCAGCCACCCCTCGTCCCGGCCAGCCACCTCTCCTCCCGGCCGGATCGGCAAGGAGGAGTGTGTCGGTGTTTTATACCCGACAACCTACGGAGGGGTATCCCGAAGTAGTAGATTGGTTGGTGGGAATCGTTGGACCTAAAACTCGAAGGTAAAAGTGAGGACACAAGACACGGATTTATACAGGTTCAGGCCACCAGAGTAGCGTAATACCTACGTCCTGTTTGGGGTATTGTATATTGCGCCCTACGATTGGGTGTTGTTTGGTACTGAGAATTTGGTCCTCTGTTGTGATTCTATGAAGTCTTGACCTACCGATTTAGGGACGCCTGCCCTACTATATATACTCCAAGGGGTGGGATTAATAGTCAGTTACAAGGTAGGATTTCTAGTAGGATTACATGGTATGAATCCTGGTAGGATTACAGAGGAATCCTAGTAGGAGTCCGTCTTTTTCCTTCCTTGCGAGTACTGGGGATCTATCCCCGACAAGCCCCCGAGCGCTTCATAGTCGAGTGTAACAGCCTTCGAGTACTTTTCAGATCCTCACCAATTAGTTTTGATACTTTTTGAGTACTTTGTGTGGCTAAATCTTTAAAGTTCCTCAAAGCTACCATGAGACTATGGTGTGCTCAAACCCTGAATCATCTTGATTTTGTAATCTTCATTTTTGGAAAGTGATATGAAGGGCGGCGAAAGTCCCACTCCATATGGAGTAGCCCCCGAGCCTTAGGTTGAATCGAAGAATCAGGTTGAGGGTCAATAAAATCTTAAATCTTCTTCTTTCATCTTGAAAAAATCAACTGTTGAGTGTAGTTTATCAGCCTCGAGCCTTGGAATGATTAAATATTTAATTCAAGGGTCTACCGAGCTTTATTCTTCACGCCAATCGTCATTTGAGTAGTTTTGCGACGTCCAGCCCCTGAGTTTATGTGCCAGGTGAGCCATAGGAGCCACATCAAGTAGTTATTTGATGCTTAGCCCCCAAGCTTGGAAGCTAGCTTAGCCATTGAAAATATTTTGAGTAATAATTGGTGCTTAGCCCCCGAGCTTGGGAGCTAGCAGAGCCACTGGAGTTACACTGAGCATTCTGGAAAGTCGTCCCTGAAGCTTGACCTACAAAAATAGATGCATACATTATGTAGTATATTTGTAGAATTTTGATGATACTACCAAAATTTATTCAGTAATGAATGTAAATGTTGTGTGTCATGCGCTTGTTTTGGCCATATTTCTCCCGAGTAGTTAGCATGTTACATTTAGGCTCTCAATCCCTGTTTAGCTATTGCCACTGCATGTGAGATCTTTGTCTCGTGTACACGTACTAGCACTGCTGCTATGCGTCTGAGATCTTTGTCTCGTGTACGCGTCCTAGCATTTAGGCATGATAGAAAATCTAAGACTTTCACAGATTAAGGCGTGTTCTGCTCGAGGTGATTAGTGATCGTTAAGAGGAGACAACAAAAATAAGTAGTCGACATTGTGATAAAAAGAAAGCGCGATTGCGTGTAGAGTAGTAATTGAGACTTTTCTACCTTTTGGCAAGGAGAGCGTATATTGCTGCACATAGGATTTGTGCCTCCTTATGGTGTTGCCACTATGAGCCTCCAGCACTCAGTGCACCAAACCTGTGGCTGTAGTCTCCAAAGTTTAATATACCAAGCCTATTGGCGGACCTTCTGGAACTCAGTGCACAAAACACGTGGTTATAGCCTCCGTAATTTGGTGTACCAAGCCCATAACGGTCGGTTAACATGCCCCAGGAATAATTGGCAAAGTGTAGCTCTAGAGGGTAATTTCCGTCGAGAGGCGTACACAAAAAAGTACTCAGTGCATTGCCCTGCATGCGGAAAACAAGCCGGAAAAATTATATAAAATAATTTAAAAAGTAACTTAGCTTGATTCGCGGATGATTGTCGATGAAGCCATGGCAATCGTCGTTGAAGCCGCGACGGTTGTTGATGAAGCTGACTAGTCGGAGTTGATTTCGACTAGTTGTCGACGGTATGAGGCCCGCCCTCAACTAGTTTTCTAGTTGAGACAAGTAGTTGAAGTAGTCATTAGTGAGCCGGCGGATACGTCTTGGTCTTGCAGAAGTAGTCGATTGCATCGTCAGAGATTTGTTGGTGTTGCCATGCAAGCTAATGTCCTTTTGGTAGCCTTTTTGTGTGCGCATAGCTGAATACACCATTAATTTCCAGCGCCAGAGGGAACAACGGCAGTTGTTTCTTTATTTTGATGCTTAGCGTGCTTTTCCATCTCCGATCAACAAAGCTGGTCTCCGCTTCGGACTCGACTAAGGAAATCGATTCCCTGTAGAATTCTATCTTGACACCATCCAACTCTATTCCATCTCGATCTTGATGCTTGGAGACGATCAGCGGCAGGTGAATTTCTCCACTCCAGACTCCGTTTTGAATTCCAATTCGGCGAGAGCAAATGTTAGCTCGGAATTAGCCTGTCCGACGACTTTGCCTCGGACTCCGATGCGGTTGCACACCGAGTCGTCAATTGGATGGGAGAACAGCGTTCTTGTCTTACAGAGTAGATTGATCTTGATGAGGTCCTTCAAGCTCGCCCGATGATCTCGACGATCACCCCTACCTGGCGCGCCAGATGTCGGTGTTTTATACCCGGCAACCTACCGAGGGGTATCCTGAGGTAGTAGATTGGTTGGTGGGGAATCGTCAGACCTGGAACTCGAAGGTAAAAGTTAGGACACAAGACATAGATTTATACAGGTTCAGGCCGCTAGAGTAGTGTAATACCCTACGTCCTATTTGGGGTGTTGTATATTGCGCCCTGTGCTTGGGTGTGGTTTAGTATTGAGGATTTGGTCCTCTATTGTGGTTCTTTGAGATCTTGGCCTACCAATCTAAGGACCTCTGCCCTCCTTTATATACTCCAGGGGGTGGGATTACTAGTCGGTTACAAGGTAGGACTCGTAGTAAGATTACATGGTATGAGTCCTAGTTGAATTACAGAGAAATCCTAGTAGAAGTCTGTCTTCTTCCTTTCTTGCGGGTACTGGGGATCTATCCTCGACAGGCAGCCGGTCAGGACGAGGGGTGGCCGGCGGGTCGCGAGGGAGGCATGGCGGCAGGGTGGCCGGGCATGGCCAGTGGGATGCGGGGCCAGGAGAGGGGCAGCAGAGGGGAGGAAGAGGAGGAGGAGGAGGGGGAGAGAGAGAGAGAGAGAGACGCACCTGGGATCTCGTCGGCGCCGTGCCTCGCCACGCCGGATCTCATCGCCACCGTGCCGCGCCCCGCTGGATCTCGTCGCCACCCCTCACCCTATCCCGCTAGCTGCCGTCGCCGCGCCTCGCCTCGCCTCGCCACCGCTCCTCGCCTCAGGCGCGAGGTGAGGGACAAGCGAAGGGGGGAGGAGAGGGGAGGCTGTGGAGGGAGTCCGCGGTGGTGGAGGGAGGAAGGAGAGGAAGAGGGGCCGGTAGAGGGGAGGGATCGGAGAGGGAGGGGTCGTTGACGGTGAAGGGAAGGGAGAGGTTGGGGTCATCGGTGGTGGAGGGGAGGGAGAGGGAGGGGTCGTCGCCGGGGAGAGCGAGGAAGAGGCCGGGAGAGATGGGGGGAGAGGAGAAGAGGATAAGATAGGGAGAGAGGGAGGCGATGCAGGAGAGGGGAAGAGAGGGCGCTAAACGCACGTGAGGGGGGTACTCAACTAGATTGGATAAAAATTTCAGGTCTATCTCCCCTTCACCACCAATTTATTATACGAGCCGGCGGTGATGGTATTTTTCACTGCCGGTTTGACATCCCACAGCTACATTTGTTGTAGAATCGCTATATCACTACCAATTTACTTAAAACCAGCAGTGATACATCTTTGATAGCAAATTCTATATTAGTGATTATATATCTTCCTTAAACAAAATATTGGATTCAAGAAAATTTGGTGGCATTATCATCGCTTATCCTAGAAGCCATTATTAGCTAGTAAAATTGTCTTTTGAACACTCTTTGCATCCCCTGAAATTTGAGATAGTAGTACAAGTTTTAAGAATTTTTTATTTGGCGAGGAAAGTTTCAAGAATGTTGGGTCTAACTGAACTCACATCTATTAGTTTGTTCAACGTTAACCATGGGAAACCGTCGAAAACAAGAGTATTTACATATTTTTGACTTTTTTAAACCTTTTTAACCGCACTCTGCTTTTTTATTTTTGTACTGTGACTCTTCTACCTCTGAAAAAACTCTTCTACCTCTAAAAAAAACAAGGAACGAGACAGAGGGACACACTCATTGGGTGCTAGCTGGGCTTCAAAAATTATATAGTTTGGCTCATTAGCTAGCAGCAAATCCCAACATACACTAGTAGAGAATTGGCCTTTAGTCCCCGTTGGTAGGGTGCATATCTCCCAAAAATCCATCTGGGATAAACCAACCGGGATAAAGGGGGGGGGTCTTTAGTCCCGGGTCCTTCAACCGGGAGTAAAGGTCACCCTTTAACCAACCGGGACTAAAGGGCCTGCCACGCTAGGCGCGGAATAGGCCCTTTACTCCCGGTTGGTAAAAGCAACCGGGAGTAAAGGGTGCCCCTTTAGTCCCGGTTGGATTTTCCAACCAGGACTAAATGGCACCCTTCATGGCACCTTGCGTGGCGCCTGAAATTTTTATGCATCACGTACGTAGTACCGCGGCCCTTTTGTTAACCTTTAGTAGTTGAGACTTTTTTAGAATGAAATCAACTAGTATTTAAACAAATGAAATTTGTAATTATACAATTACTATATATATACACAATTCAACTAGTACAAATTGATCATAATTAGCGCATATTATATATACAAATAAATCAAACTATATATCTACAATCTTCCGGTCGAGGTGTTGCTGCTCGGAGCATCTAATTGTCGTCCATCGTAATAAAATTCTCCTTTTGGATTTACCACCTCGTCCATTAGGAATCCAATGAGACCTTCGCATATTTCACATATTGCCGCTACTCTTTCTTCCTTCAAGAGTCCTTGTTGAATATTTAACATCTATAATTTGGAAATTTGTGAATGTTACACGAACAATTAAATATAAGGAGCTAGAAAATAATTAACTAGTAATAGTTTTATTTTACGTACTTTAAAGTTGTGCGGCGTCATCTTTAGTCCTTTGGGTCCCATAAAACTGTGCATGTGCTCACAGATGTAGTAGCCACATAGATCATTCCCGGGTTCCTGTCTTAAGCACTTCAGTGCAGAAAAAAAATAAGTTATGAAATATTCATGTTATACAATGTAATAAATGTGCAGACTTCATACATACCGGGAAGTCTGTGTTCCATGTAAGTTTTTCTTTGAATGGACCTTTGTGTGTCCTTATGAATTGTTTCCATGCACTGCGGATTAGAATAATGAATGATATAGTGTAACAGGGATAAAATTTTGGAAACAAACTTTTGCATAGAGATAAAGGTCCAGAATTATTACAAGCCTAGCATGTCTTGTATGTCTTGGTACTCCACCAAATCTTTCCTCAACGAATCGAAGACAGTGATGTGGCTTCTTTCAGGCTCAATTATAATAAGGATCCAGTGGAAGCTGCGTACATAAAATGTTCATGCATATTAGAGCTAACTAACATTAATCAGGTAAGGAAAAAGACAACGAAAGTAGACGGCATACACACACTTACTTGAAGTTGTATGGAAGTAGTATGAAATCCTTGAATGTTTGTTTGTCTAGGAAATTGTATACTTCCACCAAGGTTTTTTCCGGCGATAATTGTATCTATTTTTGGTTAACTACAGATGGATCCATGAAGCCTATATGTAGGTACGCCTCTCGTCGACACGTCTGAATTAGCATCCTACATAAAATGGAAGATGAAGTTAGTACGGTGACGCACGCCAAAATTTATATGTAGAGATAAAAGGACACTTACAGAACCCAAGCGCTGATCAGAGAGACGTCCAAGGCATCATGATGGTACACTTCGTATATATCCTTGATGTCTAGCCACAGCACTTTCTTGCCTTCGCCGTAAAAATCTATCGGTTATACCTTAAGGCCGAACATCTCCCTCGAGTCGGCAGATGCCATCATGTACCATTGATGGAATTCGTACATCTTTGTTGATAGCTTTCGTACCAACGAAGGCCTTACAAGAGGTTTGCCTAGCTCATATGGCCATCTCGGCTCAGGGGGCGGTGCAGTTGGCGTCTCAACTTGCCCTAAACATTCATCAAGTCCCAAACATGTTTCATGCATGAATTTCAATACTTCTGCTTGTTGATCCAAGGGCATTGCTGCTACCCTTTGCGCGTCTTTTTTTGATAAATGCTCGAGGTCGGGGACAGCACCACTGGAAGATGACTTTCCTTTCCTTTTGTCCTTTTCATCAGCCTTTATTAAAGCTCGTTCATAGTTTGATAAGAGTGATATCCTTTTCTTGGCTCCTTCTTCCATCCTGATAAAAAAGTTTAAATCTCTTCGATTTACTGGCGGTGGCTCCATCTCCCTTGCTTTTTTTCTTCGGCTTGTTTCTTGAACCACTCATTGGCCTCTCGTTGGATTTCTGCCCACTGTTCCGCATGAGTCATTGCCTCCCAGCGTTCCTTGCGAGTCACTTCAGGCTCCTTTGTTTTCTTCTTTCTCTGTCTTTGCTTGGGAGGCGGTGCTCGTGACTTCTTTAGTGGTGTTGCAGGTTCCTTCATGGGGGCTGCTTTTGGTCCCGGTGACGGTGATCGGGGAGGGGTGTTGTTATTGTCGTCATCGCTCCTACCACTAGGATGTGGTGGAGATGAAGACCTTGATATAGCAGGAAGTGATGGTCCTGGAGCAGGTTGTGCAGGAGATGACGGTCTCGAGCTATGAGGAGAAGGTCGCTGCTGGGGATCTACGGGGATCGGTCTTAAGCTCTGAGGAGATGGCTCCGTGCCGGGAATGATGATGTAGCGTTTTCGCCATAGAATGATCCCATGAAGCGCATCTGCCAATGTCCTTTCCCCGTCGCCTCCCAAGAGGTTGAGCTCTAGGCCTTCATATTGGCTATCAACAATTTGCTCTACGCGGACGCTGGCGTAGCTAGGTGGAATCTCCATACCATGACTGCTCTGCCCCGCCAGAGTTGCTAACGCACTCCCGTACGCTACCTGTACATATAGCAGAAGTAAACAAGTTATTAAACTCCGATCACGAGGCGTGGATCAATTGATAAGATTGCATAAATATTATGTATAAGTATACCTTAATAGTGAGGTTGCTGACCGGTGCATGCAGCTCACATGTGGTGCGTTGCGTTATGGCATCCACGGGGAACCGTTGCTCCTCCACGGGTAACCTAGGCGTCTGCGCATCGGGGACCCTGTAGAAGCACAACTGCTCAAGAGGCATTGAGAAGGGCTGGCGTAGCTTGGATTCGGCAATGCTCCAGATTGGGCCAACTCCACAACTGCGTGGGCCACTCGACGATTGATTTTCTCCAACATTCTTTCTTCTTGTGCCTGCACTTTGGATTCTAGCATCTGCCGCCAGCTCTCCTCGATCTGTTCCTTTCTTCGCTTGCGGCTTCTATATGATGTGTTGTCGCCTCGGAAAACAAACTTCCACGGGATGACCCCAAACCCTCAGCAATGTCCTGGGTGCTCGGGATTACCGAGGGCCAATGTGAGCTCATCATTCTCTCGGTCCACCTTCAACCTCCTAGCCTTAGAATCTTCAATGTTCTTCATAAGACGTTCGGCCTTCTCACATATTGTGTAATTGAAAATCAACGTCCCATCCTCTTGGCTCATGGAGCCTCCATGAGTGTAATACCAATTTTTTGATCGTTCGGGCCATTCAATAGTTGTAGGTACGATTTCCCGTTCGAGCAGATCTTGTTCCATCTTCCTCCATTTGGGAATTGCTGTGCCATAACCACCTCGCCCTAAATGATGATGGTAGCCCTTCTGACCAGCATTTGTACTGTTGGTCAGGATCATTTTCACACCGTCTTCACTCCTCTTATATTCAACAAATGCCTCCCAGTGGTCCCTCAACTTTGGCCACACATTGAAGTCTGGAGTTCGGCCCTTCTTAATGTAGTTGGCATCCAGCATCTTCTTGAATGTCTGGAATTGTGTAGCCATCTTCTTCAGCATCCATGCTTTCACATCCTTTTCCATATATCCTTCGAGGAATGTGAAATGTCTCTTGACATCTTCCCACAACATATTCTTTTCTGTCTTCGGGAGGGCGTACGGATTAGTGCTTCTGCCCTTCCATTCTCTGATGCTGATAGGCATGTTGTCCCGGACGATTGCCCCGATCTGACTCACGTACTTCTTTGCTACTTTCTCGGGAGCAACCGGCCTGCCCTCTTCTGTCACTTCCGTGATGACAAACCTCCCTTCCATCACCTTTGTACGACCTCGAGTCTTCTGCCCTTGCGTCGATCCAGAGGGCTAACAGTTCAAGATTCGTTAATTAGTACGTAGTAGTAATGGTGGCGTGAAACAATACAATTTATATATACCTCGCCGGAACCTTCCGCCACGGCAAGGTGTTGCTGGGGCTCACGCTCTTCATTCCTATCAGCGGACATGTTGAGGAACATGTCCGCCTGGGTGCCCTCTTCATCGGTGTACGATATTGGAAGGTTGTCACCACTATCATCACCAGCGATTATCTGCTCCATGAGATACCCTGCGGTATGGTTGTCTGCCATTTCAGCTATTGATTGAAACATACATGGAATCATACATGACAGTCATAGAAATCGCCTTAGGTATATGTACATAAGGGTATATACATGAAATCATAAAATAACATGAATCCCACAAAGTTCGAAATGTTTGTACAAATTTCAACAAATTAGTAGTACTTTGTACGAATTTCTACCAAATTTCTACTAATTTATACATATTTATTGGAATTTCTAGCAAATTACTAATAATTCCTACTAATTTTACAATAACATGAATCCCACAAAGTCCGGAATCTTTATACAAATTTCAACAAATTACTAGTACTTTGTACGAATTTCTACCAAATTTCTACTAATTTATACATATTTAATGGAATTTCTAGCAAATTACTACTAATTACTACTAATTCCTACTAATTTTATTTTCTAACTAATATACAAATATCTATTGATTTTCTAACTAATTCTTTTCCAGCGCTAGTGCCGGCGGACCTCGCGCGGTCGACGGTGCCTAGGTTTGGCCATGAGGTGGCCGGGGCGGCGGGACAGCGGCGGTCGGGACGGCGGGACGGTGGAGGCGGGGACGGAGCGAGGTGGCCGCGGCAACAACTAATTTCTAACCTAAGCGGAGCCCTTCGTAACCCGGGACTAACTAATTACTACTAATTTCCACTAATTTGATTTTCTAACTAATATACAAATATCTATTGATTTTCTAACTAATTACTACTAATTTTTATTTATTTTCTAACTAAAAAACTAAAAAGGCCAGTGCGTCAGCAAGCGCGGTACGTTCCAGGCGCCAGTGCCGGCAGACCTCGCGCGGTCGACAGTGGCCGGGGCGGCGGGACGGCAGCGGCTGGGGCGGCGGGACGGCGGAGGCGAGGACGGAGCGAAGCAAACACCGGGCGGAGGCGGCCGGCGACGAGGTGGCGCGCACGATAGAGGCAGCGACGAGGAGGCCCTGCAATGGACGAGGGCGCGGTGGCGACAGAGGAGGTGGCATTGACGGAGGCGGTGACGAGGCCCCGCGATGGAGGCGGCCGGCGGTGACGAGGTCGAGGGGGCGCGACGGAGGAGGATCGAGGCGGGCCGGGGCGATGGAGGAGGAGGCGGTCCAGGCGCGGGCGACGCGGTCGGGCGGCGGGACGACGATGGCCGGGGCAATGGGGGACGACGACGGCGGCAGCCGGCGAGGGAGGCGGACGGGTGGCGACGGAGCAGGAGCGCAGGATCTTGGCAAAATTTTGACTAAGTGTAACTGGTGTGGGGCGTAGAAGAGGCTACAGTGCCTTTAATCCCCCCCTCTTTTATCCAGGTTCGTAATGGCACCCGGGACTAAAGGCCCTTTTTTCCCGGGTCCCATTACCAACCGGGATAAAAGCCCCCCCCCTTTTATCCCGGTTGGTAATGGGACCCGGGAAAAAAGGGCCTTCACCCGGCGGGACTGGAAACCTACCCTTTTATCCCGGGTGCCAACACCAACCGGGACAAAAAGACCCCCCCCCCCTTTTATCCCGGTTGCTAACTGTAACCGGGATAAAAGGGTACCTCCCCGGCAAGAATCGAAAACTACCCTTTTATCCTGGTTGCAGTTGTAAACCGGGATAAAAAGGGAGGCCTTTTGTCCCGGTTTCAATTGGCACCCATGATAAAAGGTCCTTTTCCCACACTTTCATCTCCTGCCTGTTTTTTGGAAAAGGATTTTATTTATGTTTTCACTGCATTTCAGGATGCAAAAACAAAAAACTTCACATATTTTGTACATGCAAAAATATATTTAATTAGCGAGTATATTGACAATAAGTGTGATTTAGTCATTAATTCTATACCAGTTAGCCTCTAAAATAATTATTTTACTGCATCGCTGTGATCAAGAAATTATTTAATTAAATAATTTCAACGCGCAAAAAAATCCACGTATGTATGTGGTTAACATTGTTCATGTTTATCTAATAAATCTTCACCTAACAAATTTAAGAACACATGAAATCATACATAGGGTAAATTAAAAATTGTATCAAGTACTACACAAAGGTCATGTAAATTTAGCGCATTACAATACAACGTTGTAAATTTCTTCTTCACAAAAGTTCCTTGATCATGATCGCGGCGTAAGTACAGAGCCTCTTCTTTGGATAGCCGGATGCTTGGATCAACTTCAACTGCGAATGGAGGCATGCCATCAAACTGATCAGAATCATCTGATTGGTCTGTTTTATCCTCGACTCCCACAATTTTTCTTTTACCTAGAAGAACTATGTGGCACTTTAACTCCCATGTCTCTTCTGCATTTCTCTTAGGTTTGCTACACATATCCTTCGCATAGAACACCTGATGCACATCATTGGCAAGTACGAATGGGTTATCACTATATCCAGTCTTGCTCAGATCTACTATTGTCATTCCGTACTGATCTTTGGTTACGGCAGTTAGCTTCACCCAATTGCAAAGAAATAGAGGGATGTACAGCGGTTCGTATTCGAGTTCCCATATCTCCTGTATGATCCATAATACGACTCCTTGCTATTATTTCTATCTATGGCATCTATGCGGACACCACTATTCTGGTTCGTGTTTTTTGGTCCTGGGCTCTCGTGTAAAATGTATAACCATTTATCTCATAGCCTTGGAATTTCACGATTGTGCTAGTAGGTCCCCTGGCTAACCAAGCGAGCTGTGGGTGAATCTCAGAGTTACCCATAAGTTGTTGGCGCAACCAGGAGGGAAAAGTTTCCATGTGATGACATGTAAGCCAAGCATCGGATTTGGTCGGGTTTTTGGAAACTACCATCTGCCTGTGCTGCTCGATACGGAGACACAAAGGATGACGGTTGTAGAACAGTGTAGTGTGCCTTGTCGAACAAATCAGTATCATTGCTAAAACTTGATTTCCTTCCAAGGGTGCCCATTCCCCGGAGCCTCCCCTCGTGGTGTGAAGTTGGAACCCCAATCGAGTCAATTGAATCAATAAAATCAACACAAAACTCGATCACCTCCTCTATTCCATATCCCTTGGCGATGCTTCCTTCTGGACAGGCACGATTAAGAACATAGTTTTTTAGCACTGCCATGAACCTCTCGAAAGGCCACATATTGTGCAGGTATACAGGTTCGAGAATACCAATCTCTTTTATTATGTGAACCAGTAAGTGCGTCATAATATTGAACAAGGATAGTGGAAATAACAACTCAAAACTGACAAGACATTGCACCACATCGTTCTGTAGCTTTGATAGCTTGGATGGATCGATTGCCTTCTGCGAAATCGCATTGAGAAACGTGCATAGCTTTACGAGCGGCAACCGGATATTTTCTGGTAGAACACCCTTCAGTGCAACTAGAAGCAACTGGGTCATCAACATGTGGTAGTCATGGGCCTTGAGATTTGTAAACTTCTTTTATTTCATATTTATTATTCCCTTTATATTCGAGGAGTACCCAGACGGGACCTTCATACTATTCAAGCATTCAAACATGCTATCTTTCTCTTCCTTGCTGAGAGTGTAACTAGCAGGACGTAAGTAGTGCTGTCCATTATCTCACTTTTCCGGATGAGGTCATCTCGTCGCCCCATGGCTTTCAGGTCCTGTCATACTTCCAATGTATCTTTCGAGGTCCCATAAACACCCATGAAGCATAGCACGTTCACGCAAAGATTCTTCATCAGGTGCATCACGTCTATTGCATTGCGAACCTCTAGGATTTCCCAATAAGGTAGCTCCCAAAATATTGACTTTTTCTTCCACATGGGTGCATGTCTGTTATCATCGTTCGGAACAGGTTGGCTACCATGACTCTTTCCAAAGACTACATTTACATCCTTCATCATCTCGAAGACACGCTTTCCATTACGATGTGCAGGTTTTTTACGATGGTCTGGCGCCCCTTTGAAATGCATCCCGCTCTTTCTCAGCTGGTGGTGAGCAAGGAGAAATCAACGATGACCCATATAGATGACCT
This sequence comes from Setaria italica, assembly GCF_000263155.2. NCBI lineage: Eukaryota > Viridiplantae > Streptophyta > Magnoliopsida > Poales > Poaceae > Setaria > Setaria italica. Next base: position 24,077,837 of record NC_028453.1, on the reverse strand, counting down.
TCTTACAATACATATTGTCTGTGTCGTCTAAACAGTGGGTGCATGCCCGATATCCCTTATTTGTCTGTCCCGAAAGGTTACGAACAACAATGCTCGTAGATTAAAGATCTCTTGTCTATCCTCATCCCACACACGTACACATTTCTCCTTCTAGAGCTGTAAAAGGTCATCAACCAACGGTCTTAGGTACATGTCAATGTCGTTGCCAGGTTGTTTTGGGCCTTGGATAAGCGCCGGTATCATAATGAACTTCCGCTTCATGCACAGCCAAGGAGGAAGGTTGAACATACATAGGGTCACAGGCCAAGTACTATGGCCACTACTCAACTCACCGAATGGATTGAATCCATCAGTACTTAAACCAAACCTTATGTTCCTTGCTTCACTTTCAAAGTTCGGGAATGCTCTATCAATTGATCTCCACTGGGCCCCATCTGCGGGGTGTCTCAGCATCTCATCTTCCTTACGTTCTTCTTTGTGTCATCGCATCAACTTAGCATTTGCCTTGTTCCTGAACAAGTGCTTCAAGCGTGGTATTATAGGAAAATACCACATCACCTTCGCGGAAACTCTCTTCTTGGGAGACTGCCCCTCGACATCACTAGGATCATCTTGTCTGATCTTATACCGCAGCGTTTCGCAGACGGGACAAGCATCCAATTTCTCATATTCATCACCATGATAGAGGATACAGTCATTAGGGCATGCGTGTGTCTTCTGAACATCCAATCCGAGAGGGCAAATAATCTGTTTAGCTTCATATGTTGTGGACAGTAATTCATTATTCTTGGGAAGAATTTTCTTGACAATGTTCAACATCCCCTCAAATGCCTTATCGGACACACCATTTTTTGCCTTTCATTGCACAAATTCTAGTGTCGTACCTAGTTTTTTATGGCCCTACTGGCAATCTAGGTACAACAATTTTCGGTGATCATCTATCATGCACTACAACTTTGCTGCTTCCTTCTCAGTTTCGCAATCTCTGTGTGCATCTCGTAGCACCTGACCAAGGTCATCAGTAGGGCCATTTTCTGCAAATTCATCTTCATCAGCCTCGCCCATTGTAGTATCTACAAAAGCTTGGCCTGCAACCCAGTCCGGAATGCTGTCATCTTCCTCCTCCTCCTCGCCATCTTCCATTACAACCCCTCGTTCACCGTGCTTGGTCCAAACCAAATATTTAGGCATGAAACCGTATTTAAACAAGTGGCTGTGAATAGTCCCCCAGGAATCTTTTGAATACTCCTTCTTGTTATTGCATTGGAAGCATGGACAACATACGAACTCATTCTCTGGCTTGTTCGCTTTGGCCACTTTGAGAAAAATAATGCAAGCCATCAATAAACACCTTGCTCCGCCTATCTGCATTATACATCCATTGCCGGTCCATCTGCATCGTATTACGCATGAAAATGGATTACACTTGACAATGGATTACGCGTGAAAATTGATTAAAGATCCAAACAACATACAATACAACAACATGAAGATCCAAATACACATATTTAAATTAAAGATCCAAACAACATGATACAATACAACAAGCCATCCACTGGTTATTATCTAGGAGGACTTTAAGCATCCTTGGGCGGTGAAGATGAAAGTTCCGCTGACCCAGCCTCATCCTTAGGTTTATTTCTGCCATCTAAAATGGTAGTACTAAGTGGACGTGAAACACCCGGGACTGAGGGTGGAGCATAACAACCACCAAAAGGAGGTTCCTGACCCGCGGCAACAGCTTCTTAATGACGTTGCTGCAAATAACGAAGCATTGCTTTTTCCAACGCGCTTATTTTCTTCGGCTTATGCTGAGGGCCAACTATGATTTTCCCCTTGCCGAAAGAGAAACCAAGATCGCCCCCACCATCGCCACTTCCTCCAGTAGCAGAAGCCATCTATGTACAAAAATTATTACCTTAGCACTGCATAAGTTGTTGAACTTGAAGACCGTGATCATCTCGCGAGCATGTCCTCAACTGGGTGGCACCGCACTTCGTCATGAAAGAGGTTCGATTCTACGGAAAAGGGGACACGGTCACGATGTTCGTATCCACTCTTTCTCGTAGAATCGAACTTCCTTCTTGACATACATTGCTGCTCGCCGGAGAACATCCTCACAGAGATGACCACGGTATGCAAGTTCAACAAGTATGAATTTGAAAAACCATATTGAATTTGATAAGTTCAACAAGTAGTAGAAGCCATCTATGTATAAAAATTCTTTCCTTAGCACTGCAGAAGTTGTTGAACTTGAAGACCGTGATCATCTCGTGAGCATGTTCTCAACTGGGCGGCACCGCACTTCGTCATGAAAGAGGTTCGATGCTACAGAAAAGGGTACATAGTCACGATGTCCGTATCCACTCTTTCTCGTAGAATCGAACCTCCTTCTTAACATACGTTGCTGCTCGGCGGAGAACATCCTCGCAAAGATGAATACGGTATGCAAGTTCGACAAGTATGGATTTGAAAAACCATATTGAATTTGATAAGATAAACCGTCTAGACAAGGTAGCATCATTCTTAACCCACTGCAAGAATACATACTATATATGACACATCAATCTCCCACACATTCTAGCTCAAAATACCTCTCCATTTTCTACTTCATCACATTCTAGCAAATAGACTTTCCATCTCCAAAGCATAAATCAAAGTGTAACAAGAGGATGAAGTAGCAAACATTCACAGCACTTGTGTTGGTTGAGTGAAATTCCCACGAAAATGAGGGAAAAAAATTCGGGCAGCACCTCCCTTGCTTCGGCACCACCGGAGAGTGGTGAAGCTCAGCTCTCTGTCTATGTGGTGGACTGGCTCGGGCTGGAGGAGGAAGAAAGGTCTCTATCTTGGTATATAATGGGGATGAGTTTTTATCCCGGTTAAAAACTCCAACCGAGACAAAAAGAAACACCTTTTGTCCCGGTTGAAAGTTTACTCCCGGTTGGAGGCTCTAACCACCCTTTTGTCCCAGTTGGAAGCTGCAACCGGGACTAAACTTTTTGTCCCGGTTGGAGGCTTCAACTGCGATAAAAGGTCCACGTTTTTATCCCGGTTGGAGCCTCCAACCGGGACAAAAGGGTGCCGCCACCAACGCCCCGGAACTAGCCGTTGCAACCGGGACTAAATGGGGCCTTTTGTCCCGGTTGCAAATACCAACCGGGACTAACGCTTCCCTCCATTTTTGCCTACCGTGGCGCACCCCCTTTTGTCCCGGGCCAACTTTAAACCGGGACAAAAGGGGGCGTATCGAAAGTCAATTCTCTACTAGTGATAGAGAACTTAGAGCAGTACAATAATCCACGTTGGCTTGTCGATTCGCCAATTCCACGTGAGAGAAATCCAATGTGTTGGAAAGAGAAATTAAGAGAGACTCAGCTTGTCGCGTACAAGAACATCGATCGATTTGTGGGGGCCATACGAGAGAGTGAGCCACACGACGAGTCAGGACATCAGAAGCTTGTTCGGGTTAGAAGCTTGTTCGGGTGAGCTGGGATGAGAGGATCGTGGCGGGTCGCATGCAAATAAAAAATGATTTTGAAATTCGTGAAGAAACTAACTAATGTACCGGTGGTTTTTTACATTAGTCTGCGGAGCACGTGGCTTTACTATTCGAAGGTTATTGAACTTGATCTTAGATCGGGCTTCGAACTGGGCTCGAGCCATCCGCTCGAGTCGAGGTCTCGAGGAGCGTGACTGCTGGTCTGCTGCTGCCTTTGCCTCGCCGCCTCGCTCCATTTTTTTTAGCAAAAATAAAATCCCACTCCCTGTACCACTGTTAGTTAGCCGGGTTAGCGCCACGTCCATTCCTGAAGCCCATGCATGTCCAAACCCAAGCCCAACCCAAAACTATTTTCTTATTCATCAGTCTCACATTAAACCAAATTAATATTTGGAATATACGATAAACTTGATTACACTATTTAACCATTCCTTGCCTCCACCAGTTGCCTTAGCTCGCTCGTCTCGCCTCGCCTCATCCGGCAAAGTGAGGCGAGCTTTTCCGTGAGGATGTTTGCCTCCTTTGTCGCAACTCGCCTCGTGCTTGTACTATAGCTTGATCTGGCAAGGGCAAAGGTCAACGCAGAGGAGGCGGAGGTCGATACGCTGATAGCGGAGGTCAATCTAGCAGCCGTGGGACTTCGAAAATCAAACATGCCTTATTTTGATACATGTTGTATGTTATAGTATAAATCAATCGTTCATCTTTTTCTATCGGTTTAAGTTTTAGGTTGGACGTAGGCTCGCAAACAATACCGGAAACAGGAAGGTTGCCGAGTGCCTCTGAGGCACTCGGCAAAGGTCGAAAAACTCTCGGCAAGAGTTCGGCCGAGTGTAACACTCGGCGAACGGCACTCGGCGAACTTTCCTACGGCAAACGGTGGGAAGTTGCCCGAGTATCGAACATCGAGCACTTCGGCAATGTCAAAAAGCACTCCGCAAACGATTGTCCGGGAAAAAATA
>NC_028453.1:23944604-24072831 GCF_000263155.2 Setaria italica | reverse complement strand
GACGCTGTGAGGAACGATCTAAGCGGACCCCTGACGAAATGTGCAAAACATTCTCAATTTTTTTCCACAGCCTCCACCTATGATATCATCACATCATGATAAATCTAATGATTTTCAGACTTTGCTTGTTTTTTTTATAATTTAAAAATACCACTGCCACACGTTCGTGGTCGTGTTTCCTGAACAAGATGTTCGAAATTTCTTGTCATTTCATGGGTCAGGTCTCAAATTGGGCCGAATAACATGAATATCATTTTTATACTCATTTTGTTCCATAATTTGAATCACTTGCAGTTCAAATTTGACTTATACCAAAAATTTCCTTGAAATGCAATTAATTAAATAAATATAGCAAATAAATTCAAAAATATACTAAATTTTAACATGGAGTACCACATGTTGTATGTGGGGAGTAGAAAAAATTTCATGGTGAAAAGAGGAAAAAAAATTATTTTTTTGCCGAGTATAAAAAAAACACTAGGCAAACCCCCCTATTTGCCGAGTGTTTTTTTTGACACTCGGCAAACCCCCCTCTTTGCCGAGTGTTTTTTTTACACTCGGTAAAGAGGGGGCTTTCCCGAGTGTTTTTTATTTGACACTCGGCAAAGCCCCGATTTGCCGAGTGTTTTTTTTTTGCCGAGTGTTTTTGGCTTGGCACTCGGCAAAGAGCTTCTTTGCCGACTCTTTGCCGAGTGCTCGAAAAAAACACTCGACAAAAAAAATACACTCGGCAATTTTTAGCTTTCCCGTAGTGAAAGTTTCAACATGCTGCACATCAGTACATGCATGCAACTAAGAAATTGCCAAACATTAATGGATCATTTATGTCAGTATGAGCATTCTTTCCGTTGAGACAACCTACCCATTTTAATTTTGCCCTCTTTTTGTGCATGCACTGCTTCCTGCAGCCACCGGATCAAGGCCTCCATTTTCGACCAACCGATGCTTCCATGGCGGGCTAAACTCCAATGGCCGGTCTCCGAAAGTGTCGCCACTCCACATCTCTTCTCGCCTCGCAATTTCCTCCAAGCCATGCATGCAACCATCTCTCTCTCTCTCTCTCTCTCGATCGATCGATCGATCGACGAGCTTGTGCGCGTGGTCGTGCGATCAGCTTGCTTCCACCCGCGAGGTCCATGGCACCGCATAGCTAGCTAGGGGGAGGAGCACGCACCCACATGCATGTCATCGTCCTCGTCGTCGGCGTGGAAGCCACCCGTCAGTTCAACGAGGACGCCGTCGGGCGGGCGCCGTCCTAGCAGCATCTCCAACGACGTCGAGATCGACGACGCGCCGGACCTCACCTCCACCATGTCCGGCGGCGGCAGCGATTATGCCAACTACACCGTCCTCATGCCGCCCACACCGGACAATCAGCCCTACAGCGGCGGTGGTGGCGGTGGCGCGCCTTCCTCGACGTCCGCGGGTGGCACCAAGCCGGACGATCACCCCTTGCCTCCCTACGGCCCGTCCGCGTCCTCTAAGCTCGTGAACCGGCGCGGCGGCGCCGACGGGGACGACGGCGCGGGCGCTGCCAGCGGCAAGATGGATCGGCGGCTGTCGACGGCGCGCGTGCCGGCGCCGTCCAAGTCGCTACTGGTGCGGAGCCAGACCGGGGACTTCGACCACAACCGGTGGCTGTTCGAGACCAAGGGCACGTACGGCATCGGGAACGCGTACTGGCCGCAGGACAGCAGCGGCGCGTACGCTGACGACGTCGGCGGCGGCGGCCCCGTCAAGATGGAGGACCTCGTGGACAAGCCGTGGAAGCCGCTCAGCCGGAAGGTGCCCATTCCGCCCGGCATCCTCAGCCCCTACAGGTTCGCATCCTCGTCTCCTCATGTTCTTGGCAACAATATCAAAGGAGAGATTTATTTGATCTCCTCGTGATGACAGGTTGCTTGTGCTGGTGCGGTTCATCTCGCTGTTCCTGTTCCTGATCTGGCGCGCGACGAACCCGAACCTGGACGCGATGTGGCTGTGGGGGATCTCCATCGTGTGCGAGTTCTGGTTCGCCTTCTCGTGGCTGCTGGACCAGATGCCCAAGCTGAACCCGATCAACCGCGCCGTGGACCTCGCCGCGCTCCGGGAGAAGTTCGAGTCCGTGACGCCGTCCAACCCCACGGGCCGCTCCGACCTCCCGGGGCTCGACGTCTTCATCTCCACCGCCGACCCCTACAAGGAGCCGCCGCTCACCACGGCCAACTCGCTGCTCTCCATCCTCGGCACCGAGTACCCCGTGGAGAAGCTCTTCGTGTACATCTCCGACGACGGCGGCGCGCTGCTGACCTTCGAGGCCATGGCGGAGGCCTGCGAGTTCGCCAAGGTGTGGGTGCCCTTCTGCCGCAAGCACGCCATCGAGCCGCGCAACCCGGACTCGTACTTCAACCAGAAGGGCGACCCCACCAAGGGCAAGAAGCGCCCGGACTTCGTCAAGGACCGGCGGTGGATCAAGCGCGAGTACGACGAGTTCAAGGTCCGCATCAACGGCCTCGCCGACCTCATCCGCCGCCGCGCCAACGCCATGAACGCCCGCGAGCGCAAGCTCGCCCGCGACAAGGCCGCCTCCTCCGACTCCGGCGCCGCCGCCGACGTCCCCACTGTCAAGGCCACCTGGATGGCCGACGGCACCCACTGGCCCGGCACCTGGCTCGACTCCGCCCCTGACCACGCCAAGGGTGACCACGCCAGCATCGTGCAGGTACGTACAGTCACTGTTCGTATCGAATAATCGTAACTTCTCCCGAAGTGTTTAGCATTTTTACAGCCGCCATTTCGAAGTAGGTGATGATCAAGAACCCTCACTACGACGTGGTCCACGGCGACGCCTCGTCGCACCCGTACCTGGACTTCACCGGCGTGGACGTTCGCGTCCCCATGTTCGTGTACCTCTCGCGCGAGAAGCGGCCCGGGTACGACCACAACAAGAAGGCCGGCGCCATGAACGCCATGGTGCGCGCGTCGGCGATCCTCTCCAACGGGCCCTTCATGCTCAACTTCGACTGCGACCACTACATCTACAACTGCACGGCGATCCGCGAGGCCATGTGCTACATGCTCGACCGCGGCGGCGACCGCATCTGCTACATCCAGTTCCCGCAGCGCTTCGAGGGCATCGACCCCTCCGACCGCTACGCCAACCACAACACCGTCTTCTTCGACGGAAACATGCGCGCCCTCGACGGCCTGCAGGGCCCCATGTACGTCGGCACGGGATGCCTCTTCCGCCGCTACGCCGTCTACGGCTTCAACCCGCCGCGCACCGCCGAGTACCGCGGCATCTACGGCCAGGTCAAGGTGCCGATCGACCCCCACCACCATCCCCCTGGCCCCGGCGGCCCCGCCGCCGAGGAGCTCCGCCCACTGTCGGAGCACCCGGACCACGAGTCCCCCCAGCGGTTCGGCAAGTCCAAGATGTTCATCGAGACCATCGCCGTCGCCGAGTACCAGGGCCGGCCGCTGCAGGACCACCCCTCCGTCCAGAACGGCCGGCCCCCCGGCGCGCTGCTGATGCCGCGGCCGCCGCTCGACGCCGCCACGGTGGCGGAGTCCGTCGCCGTCATCTCCTGCTGGTACGAGGACGGCACCGAGTGGGGCCTGCGCGTGGGCTGGATCTACGGCTCCGTCACCGAGGACGTGGTGACCGGCTACCGGATGCACAACCGGGGGTGGCGCTCCGTCTACTGCATCACCCGGCGCGACGCGTTCCGGGGCACGGCGCCCATCAACCTCACCGACCGCCTCCACCAGGTGCTCCGGTGGGCGACGGGGTCCGTGGAGATCTTCTTCTCCAAGAACAACGCGTTCCTCGCCTCCCGCAGGCTCAAGTTCCTGCAGCGCCTCTCCTACCTCAACGTCGGCATCTACCCATTCACCTCGCTCTTCCTCATCATGTACTGCCTCCTCCCGGCGCTCTCCCTCTTCTCCGGCCAGTTCATCGTCGCCACGCTGGACCCGACCTTCCTGTGCTACCTCCTGCTCATCACCATCACGCTCATGCTGCTCTGCCTGCTGGAGGTGAAGTGGTCCGGGATCGGGCTCGAGGAGTGGTGGCGCAACGAGCAGTTCTGGGTCATCGGCGGCACGTCGGCTCACCTGGCCGCCGTGCTGCAGGGCCTGCTCAAGGTCATCGCCGGCATCGAGATCTCCTTCACGCTCACGGCCAAGGCGGCGGCCGATGACGACGACGACCCCTTCGCCGAGCTCTATCTGGTCAAGTGGACGTCGCTCTTCATCCCGCCGCTCGCCGTCATCGGGATCAACATCATCGCGCTCGTCGTCGGCGTGTCGCGCGCCGTGTACGCAGAGATCCCGCAGTACAGCAAGCTGCTGGGCGGCGGGTTCTTCAGCTTCTGGGTGCTGGCGCACTACTACCCGTTCGCCAAGGGGCTCATGGGCCGGCGGGGGCGCACGCCCACACTCGTCTACGTCTGGGCGGGGCTCATCTCCATCACCGTCTCCCTGCTCTGGATCACCATCAGCCCGCCCGACGACAGGATCACCCAGGGCGGCGTCGACGTGTGATCGAGCATCGAGATTCAGCGACGGCCAGCGCTCCAAGATCACGAAATGCAATTGACGATGTGCATGATTATATCAGAGTGGGATTCTGGAGGAGGATTGCCTTGACTTTTTGTTGTGTCATTTGTTTCTGGATGCAGGTAAGAATTACTTGACTTCTCAAAAAAAGTAAGAATTACTGAACTGCTCCTATTAAGTACAGTAGTGTCTGTGTTGTTAACCAAGGATGGTAGCTAGGCAGGGCAAGAGTCCTTTATTCTGTACCTGTAGGGGCTAGTGTACAAATAATCAGAGATGATCCACGCTAACTGTACAGGGATTCTGTTGTGAAATTGCCCCTTTTGTCTAATTGACATGATATAGTAATTGATTATTGGTCCTCGTGTTGTTTTTATTAATAGCTCACCCTTTTCACACTTGAGTAGAATTCAAACATACTCTCAAATGTTTCAACGCAGGCCACAGAAACTCCCCCCAAAAGATTTAGCTTGCAGTAGCGGATTTGACTATTTGGGCAAGCCATACAGGTCACAGACTCACAGTAGTAGACAAACAGGGCAAGTGTTAACAAGGATCGCAGTAGCTTGAAAAGACTTGCGAGTGTTTTAGTGGATATCCCGTGCTAAACTTTAGCACCTGTCACATTGGATGTTCGGATGCTAATTAGGAGGACTAAACATAGTTTAATTACAAAACTAATTGCACAGATGGAGTTTAATTCGTGAGATGAATCTATTAAGGCTAATTAATCCATCATTAGCAAATGGTTACTGTAGCACCACATTGTTAAATCATGGACTAATTAGGCTTAATAGATTCGTCTCGCGAATTAGATTCCATTTGTGCAATTAGTTTTGTAATTAAACTATGTTTAATATTCCTAATTAGTATCAAACATCCGATGTGATAGGTGCTAGCACAGGGTATCACCCCCTTACTGGACTTTCAAGCTGAGCTTGAATGTACTGTAGTCGCTAGGCTTAATTGAAGTCCAACCAAGCAGGCTGAGCAAGGACATCTCGCACACTCGCACGCTCGGTGGAGATGAGAGTACAAATGATCAACCGACCCAGCGCCAGGCAATTCCTAGCATTTCTCTTCTATCTCCATTCTCCAATTCTTGTTTTCAACCATGTCCCGCCACAAGACAAAACACCACTGTGTCTCAGCAAAGGCCGCAGCATGTCCGTAAGTAATTTTTTTTTCCTCAAGAAAAAAGGACCAGAGGAAAGGGAAAGAAAAAGGAGGAGACTGAGCATATCAATTTTAGTAGGACTACGAGGTTTGAATACTCTTTTCGCTCAACATCCAACGGGAGCTAGAACACTGAACCAAAGCTTCCGGACATAGGGACACATTGGCCAAGCTTCTATTAAAAACTCGATCAATCACTCATCCAGATCCAGTCTACCTGCTGCGGAGCGATGGAGGGTGGCCGGAGCAGCAGGAGATGGCGCTTCGCGTCGCCGAACCCGGCCGTGGCGGCCGCCGGGGAGCGGAGCGTCCGGCGCTACCTCCTTGACCTTCACGGCTGCCTGGACGAGCGCGGCCCGCGGCCCGTGATCCCGCTCAGCGTCGGGGATCCCTCCTCGTGCCCCTCTTTCCGCACCGCTCCCGAGGCGGTGGAGGCCGTCGCCACCGCCCTCCGCTCCGGTGAGTTCGACGGCTACCCATCCCGCGACACGAATCTCGCAGCTCGCCGGTCAGTGCCCATCCTACTTGTTCACCTCACTACTCTTACAGTCCTGGCGCAATAACGGCGCTTAAATGTCGCCGAGATTTACTTCTGTTGTTTTTCCAATAGATAGATGACACTTGAGTACATCGTGCATTTTTTGTTTGCCCAATTTTTTTAAAATGGCTGCAGATGTTAGATCCTAGATCTTTCTGTGCAGAAGCTAATCTTGGTTTATTGGGAGCAAAAATGCTTTTGCCAATGTGGAGTCACAAAAATGTGTTTGTTACTCCTGATTATTACCAATGTACATCCTTTTAGGATTTCCATCGGTCATAATTCTTCTTTTAAAACTTTTGGCCATAAATATATAAAGAATTATATAGATTGAAATGTATTATAGCTTTTGCTAGATTCATCATGAAAAGTACTTCCATATAATATTTAATTATCACTTTGTGAAATGTGATATTCTTATAGAAATCACTAATCAAAGTATCATCATATAGACTATGCCAATGCCCTAAGCAATGTGCCATTAATGACTACAAATATTGGCGCTACTCTATAGGAGTTTGCAAACAGCAAAGATGCATCCATCAGTGACATTAACACTTTAACAGGGCCCTCATGTGGGCACCTTTAATAACCACTAGCTTTTATTTCAACAAATTTGTAAAATCTGTTAAATCATAATCTTACAAAATACATTCTGAGTCCAATCTGCACATATAATTTTCATAAGAGTTGCTGCTGTCTTGGCTCTTAGTCCACCTTGTTCACACCTAATTCATGAGAAACAAATTGTCTTATAACAGCATACTGAATGCTTTATCTGCAGTATAATAATTGGTTGGATCATCCTTGTGTGTAAATGTGAGGCATATTTCTTTTGTCAATACTTAATTTCTGCTTAAATCCAGAGCCGTTGCAGAGTACCTATCTTGTGATCTCCCTTACAAGCTTTCCCCTGATGATGTTCTCCTCACTTCTGGATGTACCCAAGCAATCGAGACTGTGATGTCTGTTTTCGGCCAACCAGGTGTAAATATATTGCTCCCAAGGCCTGGTTACCCAAAACACGAGGCACACGCAGTGTTTCATAAGATGGAAGTACGCCATTATGATCTAGTTCCGGAGAGAGGTTGGGAGGTCGACCTGGAAGCTGTTGAAGCTCTTGCAGATGAGAATACTGTTGCAATAGTGATTATTAACCCTAATAACCCTTGTGGCTCTGTGTATACTTACGAGCATTTGTCCAAGGTTAGTAAGGTGTTTTGTACAATGCTAGTTGCTAGGTAGCCTTGCGTTATTCGTGTAATTGTGCTTATTACGTGCCTGTATCTGACTTAGATTGCAGATACAGCAAACAAGCTCGGTATGTTAGTCATTGCAGATGAGGTCTATGGGCACCTTGTCTATGGTAGCACTCCTTTTGTGCCAATGGGTGTTTTTGGAGAGACTGTTCCATTACTCACTCTTGGAGCTATATCAAAGAGATGGGCTGTACCTGGCTGGAGATTTGGCTGGATAGCAATTTGTGACCAAAAATGTATTCTGAAAGAAACCAAGGTGATTCTTATAACAATCATTTATGCATCTTTTTTGTCTTAAACTTCGTCAGTGGCACTGGTAGCCTGACGTGGTACAGTTTTTTTAAAGAAAAGTTCAGGCTGTTTCTATGTTTAGAGAATTCATATTTTCCATATGATGTTTATTTGTTGCTGGAATGTGAGATGTGATTTGTGAGGACCTCTTAGTTTATTCTGTTTGTTCTTCTGATCTAAAAGTTACCATTATAATTAGTTTCCCTATGAAAAGGAACTTTATTTGTTCAGATATATTCAATACTTTGGATGCAGCAAGGATTCAGATATAGGTATTAGATATATCCAACAACTATAGATGTGTAAAGGATTGCACATATGTATGTTTTTGAACTTTAATTGTTTAGATATATTCAATACTTTGGATGTAGCGAGGATCACAGATATAGGTTATTAAGTGTATTCAACACGGCAGATGAGCAAAAGATTGCACATATGTTGAGGTAGTTACAAAAGGCTCAAAGATAACTCAAAGACATGCTTACAGTAGAGGCATGAGGGAGCTGCAAGTCAGAGTTAGAAGAGATCATATCTATCATGTTAGTGGTTGGCAATATGGTAAAATAAAGCCCCAAGAGCCCTTAATGTAGTTGTCTTCCCCATTTTTTGGTTGTGAATACATATTGTGTTGACACTGGTTGATGTGTTAACAGACCTATTTTGGAGCATGCATAGTGCAAGCTTATCTGTGCATAAGCTTTTGTGTTGTTTCTAGAATTAATTTTCTTTATGATATTGTTGTTTTCATGTGACTGAAGGAATATCTTTGCTAACTAAATTGAACTGCAATTCTAGGTTTTTCATTCACTGAGAAGCTTCAGAATGCTAACAGGAGATCCTGCAACATTTGTTCTGGTTAGTCTTTGCGTTAATGTCCCCCCATATTGTATTCAGCTAGATGATCTTGAGGGAGTTGTTTTTTCTGTTGCTTGGCTCTAGCAATTTTAGATACGCAAGGTGGTAGACCATTTTTTTAATTTTGAAACAGCAAGACTATACCAAGAACTTTTAGTTTATTTCTCTTGGATTATTTTAGAGGGGTTTCGTATTTATTATTTCACTTCTTCATACTTGTGTTAAGCAAGTTTGATGATTTTAGGCAACTGATTGGTTCATGACTATAATTGCATATACCTGCACTTTGGTAGTACCTTATTACATCTATCACGGTCACATGCTGTTTCCTACATTTACCAACTTTGGTGGCCAATCTGTCCTAGGAAAATGTGGGCTCATCATACTTTGGCCAGGAAAAAGAGAGAATTTTCCACGGCAATTTATTGCATACTAAACTTTCTTTTAGGAACTGAGCTTAGATCAGTGTGGTGTGAGTGTGCACCCCAATTGACAAGGTTTAGGTCCAATTTTGCTCAAAGTTGGATGCCTTGACTGCTTTCTTCTTCTTAACGGCTTACTTACCAAGTTTCTGCTAAGTTATCAGAACAAATTTGTATATCTTCCATTGACATCTAAACCTATTTTCAATCTTCATTCTTGGCTTGCTGCCTTAGGCATCTGAATTTTGTGCCCAGGTTTTACTTCTTTGGCAGGTTCATATTCTGACGAGCATTTTTATGAACCTTCTTCTGTAAATTTCAATAGTCACTATGGAGTAGAGTATTCGCATGAATATTTTTGAAAATATTTCATTGTCTATGTTGTGCAGTAGATTCAGTTTTATTTCATCTTTGACTGATTATAAATTAATTTTAAAAATATGTTTCACCCCTTTGGTCATACCATGGCAAGACAACACAACACTGCCATGCCTCACAACAAAACATGACGTAGGACACTACCTTTAGGCCTTGGGTGGTGTGACGAGGAGCCTTGCGTAATGTGAGGCGCTGTAGTGTTGTCTTGCCAAGCCAGACATGATGGCTTGGCCAAAAAGGTTATTAACAAACATATATCAGGTGATAATTTTTAAATATTCAGTTTATGACAGGTTATAATTAAAAAATTCGTCAATTCATCAGGGAGCTATTCCTCATATTATGAAGAACACAAATGATGAATTCTTTAGCAAGATTATCAAGTTGTTAAAGGAGACCGCAGAAATATGCTACAGCGAAATAAAGGAAATCAACTGTATCACCTGTCCCCACAAACCAGAGGGGTCATTTTTTATGATGGTAAGACAGAGAATATACTTTTTTCATCACTTGAAAGAAACTATGCTGACAACCTATTCTGCAGGTGAAACTAGACATATCACAGTTGTCAGACATTAGTGACGACATAGATTTCTGTAGAAAGTTGGCGAAGGAGGAATCAGTCATGGTGTTGCCTGGTATGTGGTAGCTGGAAGGGCTAATAGTTTTTTTACATCAAACATCAAATACATGCATATTTTCAGCATATATTATGTACACTACTGTAGAGCTGCTTATTTATGCCACTCATCAGAGGATGTTATGAAAAAAATGGCAATCAGTACTTGATTGATCAGTCACCATGTAGTGATTATATGGACTAATCAGCTTCTTATAGGCCTAAGTAAGTGACTTGTTATAGAGCACTGCTAGCAAAAAGTATGTGTAAAATGACTGGGCATTAATTTCTTTGAGAGGCTCCAAGATGACATTCTCATTTTTAACTAAAAAAGGCAAGTGCACCGTTTTGTACTATGTGTGCACCACAAACACTAAACAGATTAATTATTGCTGACTTTATGCAGGGACTGCCTTAGGAATGGAAAACTGGTTGCGCATCACCTTTGCTTCGGAACCACCAAAACTGAAGCAAGGACTTGAAAGGGTCAAGTCCTTTTGCCAGAGGCATCAGTCACAGGTCAATTGATCCGGGCACCAGTGCAGCACCCAACGCTGAGCTAAATTTTCCATGTTCGGCGCATACAATAAGCATCATGTTTCTTGGGTACATTGAACAAACATCACGTAACTTTGCATCTGTTGTGTTCCCACAAGTTTCACCTGTTCCCCGTTTACTGCTTCATCATGTATCAGTTTATTCACATCGCAACATTCCCCCATGTGGCCTTGCATGCTTTCATATGAACATATCGGCACCAACACTACGGGAAACAGTTAAAATGCCGAGTGTTTTTTATTTACCAAGTGCTTTATTTCGGGCACTCGGCAAAGGTAGTGTTTGCCGAGTGTTTTCGTGAAAGCACTCAGCAAGCATTCTACACTCAGCATAAATTCTCTTTCCCGAGTATCAAATAGAAAACACTCGGCAAAGCCATAAACGACACTCGGCAAATCTTCACCACGTGACCGGCACGTGCGTCCTCCGTTAGGGGGGCGTGCCGGACATTAGTCCTTTGCCGAGTGTCCATCACAGACACTCGGTAAAGTTCTAGGTTTGCCGAGTGCTTCGCTCGACACTCGGCAAAGCCATATGTTTGCCGAGTGTTTTCTTCCGGCACTCGGCGAACCAAAACTATTTTTCCCTCCTCCACCCTCCACACTTTTTCTACTCCCCACGTACGACATTTGGCACTTCACGTTAGAAGGTGGTCTATTTCTTGGTCTGTTTGCTATATTTAATGAATTAATTTCATTTAGAGTAATTTGTTGATTTAAGTTAAATTTGAACTGCAAGTGATTGAAATAATGGAATAAAATGAGTGGAAAAATCATATTCATGTTAATGAGTCCGAATTGAGGTCTCATCCAGGAAATGTAAAGAAATTTCGAATATTTTGTTCAGAAAATACGACCACGAACGTGTGGCCGAATGATTTTTAAATTCTCAAAAAAAAAACAAACGAAGTCTGAAAATCACGAGATTTACCATGATATCATATGTGGAGGCTGTGGTAAAAAATTGAGAAGGTTTCGCATAATTTTTGACGTATGATGCTTACAAATCGAAGCATCTCTGGAGAAGATTTGTAGAAGTTGGAAGGATCTGGTAAGATTTTGAGTTCAAGTGACATTTGAATTTGGGTTTGACTTCAAAATTTTTTGTATAGGCAATAGACAACATATATTGGTTCATGTCAAATTTTGGGAATTTTCGGATCCGTTTTTATTTATTAACTGCAATTATATAACTTTAATAGATATAAATTCAATTTGAGCTATAAGTCCATGAAATAATGGAATAATATTAGTAGAAAAATAAAATAAGCATTGTTTAGAGATTTTGACTAGGTTTTTTCAAAGTTTATGGGAAAAAAATTAGTAAAACACGTTATTAAAGGTTTACACATGAAATATAAGCGTACTTTGCCGAGTGTCATATCGAAATACTCGGCAAAGTAGCGATTTGCCAAGTGCTTTATTTCGGGCACTCAGCAAAGGTAGTGCTTGCCGCCGTGAAAGCACTCGGCAAACATTCTACACTCGGCATAAATTCTCTTTCCCAAGTGTCAAATGGAAAACACTCGGCAAAGCCATAAACGACACTCGGCAAACAAATGACACTCGGCAAATCTTCACCACGTGACCGGCACGTGCGTCCTCCGTTAGGGGGGGCGTGCCGGACGTTAGTCCTTTGCCGAGTGTCCATCACAGACACTCGGCAAGGCCATATGTTTGCCGAGTGTTTTCTTCCAGCACTCGGCAAACGCCTATGGCTGCCGAGTGTTTTTTGTGACACTCGGCAAAATCAAAACTATTTTTCCCTCCTCCACCCTCCACACTTTTTCTACTCCCCACGTATGACATTTGGCACTTCATGTTAGAAGGTGGTCTATTTCTTGGTCTGTTTGCTATATTTAATGAATTAATTTCATTTAGAGTAATTTGTTGATTTAAGTCAAATTTGAACTGCAAGTGATTGAAATAATGGAATAAAATGAGTGGAAAAATCATATTAATGTTAATGAGTCCGAATTGAGGTCTCATCCAGGAAATGTAAAGAAATTTCGAACATTTTGTTCAGAAAATACGACTACGAACGTGTGGCCGAATGATTTTTAAATTCTTAAAAAAACAAATGAAGTCTGAAAATCACAAGATGCCATGATATCATATATGAAGGCTGTGGTAAAAAATTGAGAAGGTTTCGCACAATTTTTGACATGATGCCATGATATCAATCTTTGCCACCGCCACCAATATTCCCTCCACCTCAGCCACCCACAACTACTCCTGTGAGTCACTTGACACATAGCCACCCACAACTACTCCTGTGAGTCACTTGACACATTGTGCTTAAGATTGAATACTTTAACTTAGACAACTTTAGATGCAGCTCGGAATGTCCTATCCTATGTGCAGAATCAATCGGCAGCTTCGAATACTCAACCTCAAGACCAGGATTTGTCGCAGTGGTCTCCTTGGCCTCCACGGTTTTAGGCTTTGCATTTGTGACTTGAACTTGTATGAAACTTAGTTGTGACTTGAACTTGGATTTATGGCTTGTTTCATGCTTACTTTGAATTATGTCGTTTATGAATAATGCTTGTAATGATGGTTGTGAATTATGCATGTGATTGTTTATTATAAATGCCTGTGATAATGTGTATTGTGAATTAAGAGGGGTCCGTTATACGTGATAAAAGAAATGAAAAAAGGGGATACTGCCAACTTTGCCGAGTGTTACACTCGGCAAAGAGGAGCTTTGCCAAGTGTTTTGGCTTTAACACTCGGCAAAGGGGGCAGTTGCAACACGTTCTGGTGCTTTTTTGCCGAGTGTATTGGCTTAAACATTCGGCAAAGAAGCCATAGAATGCTGCCGGTGACCCATGTTTGCCGAGTGTCCAAGTCTCTGACACTCGGCAAACGTTAAGCTGTTTGCCGAGCACCGAGCCCCCGACACTCGGCAAACTTTAACGTGTTTGCCGAGTGCCATGCGGCCGACACTTGGCAAACTTTATTGTGTTGCCGAGTGTCTTCCGTCTGACACTTGGCAAACGAGCCGTTACCCTGGACGCCGTTAACGTCCTTTTCGCCGAGTGTTTATCTTCGCCGAGTGTTTTTTTGACCTTCAGCAAACCTTTTGCCGAGTGCCCGATGTTTGACACTCGGCAAACACCTATTTGCCGGAGCAAAATTCGCCGAGTGCTACACTCGGCAAACATTTTGCCGAGTGTTTTTGATCTTCGCCGAGTGCGCTGGGCACTCGGCAAAGTTACTGTTTCCGGTAGCGCAAAATACTCCTTCAGTCCTAAAAATAAGTCATTTTGGAATTCAAAATTTGTCCAAAAAATAAGTCATTTTATCCTATTTGGTATGTGCATATACATGTGCATACCTATTAATCTATCCTTAAATTTCTAGAATGGCTTATTTTTTAGACGGAGGGGTTATGCTTTAGAAACGATTCAGCCTCAGAATTGATTCCCCTCCCGTGCCTGGGCGACTGGGCGACTGAAACGGCGGCAACCTTGTTTCACGGCGATTCAAGTTTCTCAGCTCGTGCACCTCCCCACACCGCGTATTTCAGGCAGCATTGCAAGCTAGAGAAGAGGCAGCATGCAACAGATTGTGCGGAAGTTTGATTTCAGGGCATCACTAAGCACTGCATGCCATTATATTGATGCGATGTTTTAGGGTATTGGATTGTACAAGCTGAAGGCCTGACTAGCAAAAAAATTTTCTATAGCCTACTTGTGGACGAATACACCACAACATAGCCTACTTGTTGACGAATAGACCACACGATTGGATGATTTCACTGGGTTTCACGATTGATTAAAAGAAAATGTTTTTATCATGTTTCTGTTGGAATTATGTGCCTAAAATACATTACAGATTTTATTTGGAGGAAAAACACATAGATAAAAAATGATGCAAGCAAATAAAACATGTAAACAGGCAACATACTGACTAGAACAGGATTGCGCAAGGAAATTACTCAATGATCTCGCGCAGAACGTAGTCGAACGTATTGAAATAGATATTGCATATCACCAAACGGTCGCGACCTAATTGCCGCGCTGTGCAGGAGTCTCGCAGTAGTAGTTTCGGAGATTCCACTTTCCTTCAAGTCCGGTGCACGCCGAATTTAAAGGGCGACGAGGCGCAACGGTAAGAGGTTCAGCGCAGCGAGTGGGGAGACGAGCGTGTGATAGCGTGCCTTTCAACCAGGACATCTCCTGGTGTTATAGACCCTCGTAGTACATCAATCCCCTCGTCAAGCAGCATTATCAAGCAGTTGAAACTATCCATTTGAATAATAGAAACTACTGCCATAAATAGTAGAAACTGATGCATCTTATTGCTATTTAAAACGGCAGTTTCAATCTCATTGAAATGTCATTAGGCTCAGCATAAAAAAAGTAGAAACTGTACAAATAATAGCCTGCTGGACACGTACACATCGTGTTGTATATGTACACATCGCGTTCAACACAAGTCATGCAATTTTTCACGCGAAAATACGCTCAAGCTGCGCGTGCGTGTAGCAGTCTCCTTCTCTCTCATTTGCACCTATTTTGCATAAAGAGGAGACTTCCATATTTAAACAAGGCAACCTCTCCTTATATGGAAACAAGGCAACCTCTCCTTGACTTAGCAATATGGAACTACAAGTTGTGCATGCTTTGAAATTTTCAGATTAGGTCGCACATGAGCCTAAATCCAACAGTTTCTACCCAACCAGCCATGCTTGTCAGTACTAGAATTCAGACGAGGGTAGGGGAATGTTTAGTTCCCTCAAAATCCCAACTTTGGCACTATGAAAAACAAAATTTCCCATCACATCAAACTTGCGGTACATGCATGAAGTACTAAATGCAGACGAAATCAAAAAGTAATTGCACAGTTTTGTTGTACTTTGCGAGACGAATCTTTTGAGCCTAAGTAGTCAATGTTTGGACAATAATGCATCGAAAGAGTATGATGACCAATGTAAAAAAAAATAACCAGGCACCACAAGCAGGACAGAAAAACTACAAACTTTAACCTACAAATCAATCTACAGGTCAGCATTCCTTTGCTAGTCAACTAAATTATTGCTGAAGCAGTAATTTTTTTTGATAACAATAGCAATGTTCAAAATTGGGTGGGTCAATTTTTCCATAAGGCTAATTGACAAGATGGTTCTTTCAGAATAGCACATTGCTGAAAACAAGCAAGGAATGCTTCCCTAACCCAATGATGTCTTCTAGCATAAGGTTCTACTACCAGATAGCGCAAACATTGTGCAACCGTTTCCTCCAAAGAGCATCAAAGATTAAGAAGACAATCACACAAGCAAACTACGAATAGAAGTACATATAGAAAGATTGCCTAGGGCCCCGGAGACAATGACAGTAATGAATAATGCTTGAAACAGGATGCTATTTTAGTCAGCACCATATAAAACAACAAAGAATTCTTATCCCTGAAAGTGTAATAAAATTTAACTTCAAGCAATGATATTCAACTCATATAGGCTACTAAAATAGTGTAAAATTCACCAAACATTAGAAGTTCATCAACTTAAAGGGAAAACCAACATGATAACAAAGGTTATCAACCCTATAGGTTCTGATCCATATGCAAAGACCACAGTGAGGCCCAAATACAAATTGAACATTCAACAGTTTAGTTTGGTTCCAAGGCTACTAAGACAATTTACCTAATATATTAAAGTTACACAACTGAAATGCAGAACATATAGGGATAGAAGACTGTAGACCGTATCAGCAGCTTAACTGCAAGCTATGATGCATCACAAATATCTGTCACTACCAAGACCAAACATTTAGAGCACAATGCAGGAGAAAAACAGCAGTACATCCCAAGCAGCGATTCTGAGCAAAATCTCAGCCAGATCTATGCGACAACATTTAACACATCATCGATGTCTTAATAAAATTCTTTCCGAGATCCGTAATACTAAGCGAAGTCTCCATGGCAATACCAAAGCAGAGATAGCTTAAAAGAGTATCCGATACAAGAAACTGACAACTAAAGCAGGGCACTATGCAGGACGCCCGGCATCTAGAAGCGGAGCTTGGTAAAGAACCACCTGTTCTTGCCGGTCTTGAACCTCTCCTCGAGGCGCGCCTTGGCGGCCTTGCAGGCGGCGACCTTCTTGTCCCGGGTGGAGAGCGCGTCGGGCCCGCCCGAGGCGACGTCCTTGAAGTCGACGTCGAGGGTGTAGCGGGTGGGCATGATGTGGGTGAAGTTGACGAGCTTGATGAAGCACTTAACCCGGGACTTCTTGGCCGTCTTCTTGGCGGAGTCCTTGCGGATCACCTTCTTCGGGTACTTGGCGAGGCCGGCGACGAGGCAGTGCCCGTAGGGGCGGTCGCGGGTGCCCTCCTCGAACACGCGCACAATCACCGCCTTGCGGCCGGCGAACCGGCCCTGGAGGAGGATCACGGCCTTGCCGGGCTTCAGGAACTTCACCATCTTCGGTTGCTGCTGCAGCGCCGCCGCCGGGGAGGATGGGTGGGTAGGGCTCGGTCGGCTGAGGAAATGGCATCGCGTGGGTGGAGCGAGGATTAAATAGGGTGGCGGCGCTAGGGTTTCGAGGAGGGCGGACGGGTTTCGGCTGTTGGATTTGGGATCGGACGGTGCTGCTGCGCTGGGGCTTCAGGGGTCGTGATGGGTCGGACTTGGGTCTCATAACGCGGTCGGGTTGGACCAATCTGCTGCTTACGCGCAGGCCAAGGGTTTGATAACGCACGGTCGCGATTTCTTTCTCTATTTGTTTTTTATAAATTTGACCAGCGGTTCTTAGACTTATTCAGTTCTCGTCCGTACTGTCAAAATATCCCTAACGATCCTTGTTCCAAGTTCTCTTCTTAAACTTATTTCGAGCTCTTATCCCAATCCCGATACACTCCAAATGCACATTTCGAGTTCTCATCTAGGTCTATAAATTTGTCCGGAGCTCTCGTCCACTATGTAACATCTCGATTTTTAGGGCATTTAAAAATACAGACTTTTTTAAAAAATTCTTTAAATACAACACAAACCCCTTTTTTCTCAACTATGCAAATCCCTTTCACAAATAAACATTGCATAAAATGCTAGCATGTGTATTGCATTTGATTGATGTAGCAATTCCTTTTAAATCTCTCGTCTTAACTTTAGAAATAAACCCCATCTAAAAACCTAGGGTTAATATTTGAAATTTATTCCAATATTAACTTCATCCAAACCTATATTAAATTTCCTTTGAATATTATCCAAATATAATATTCAAACTCCTGACCCTGTCCTCTTATTATGAAAAGCCCTAGAAACCCTTTCCAAAATATTTCTTTTCCTAGAAATCCCAAACCTTTTAAAGGTTCAGGTTTTCCCAAACTCACAACTCAAACTTTATTTGAATTTGAAATCCAAATTAAATTCAAACCCCAAACTCTATTTAAACAAATGAGGAATCAAACTAAATTCTTAACGGGCTGCCAACATCCCACTCCACCCACCACTTCTTCCAGCCCAGCCCTTCTTCACCTCCTTTCCACCCCGCATCCGCCACTAGGCTGCCTCCCTCCCTGCTCAGCCCAGCGCACAGTACCGAGCGGCCCAACACCCCTCCTCCTGCCCCATGACGATGCAGCAGCCCAGCCACCCATCCCACTCCAGTGCCGCTGTCGTCGGCGGTCAACGCCACCACGGTTATTTTTTTCCCGCGACGCACATGCGTCCCCCTTGCCCGCTAAGCCATCCAGCCCCCTTTTCCGAGCCCCTCTGCATCCGCAATGCTACCCCATCCACGCCGCATAGCTCCGCTCCTAGCCGGTTGGCTGTCCTCATTCGCTACGGCCAAGACAACCTTCCTTGGCCACTAAGTTAGCACCAGCCACCCTTATCCCACCGTGCTACGTGCCCGCCTCCCGTGAGCTCCCCGCGACTATAAAAGGGGCAGGCCCTCCCCTAGTACACCACCGAGCTCCAAGAGCTCAAGCTCGGGCTCGTCTTGGCTGCTCCCCTTCCCATCTCCCCCTCACCTCTCCAACCACTATAATGGGTCGCCCATATCCTCCTCTTTCTTCTAGTGCCCTCAGTTTGGCTCCTAGGGGATCGGAGCATCCCCTCCCCAAGCTCCAGTGACGCCTCCCATTTCTCCCATGGCGGCCTGGCACAAGGTAGAAGAAGAAGCCAGGCATTGTTCTTCTTCCATCTTGCCCGGCCGCTTTCTCACTCACTGCTAGGTGGGCCCCACTCGGGGGGTGACGGCATCATCTCCACCCGACGCCACCCCACCTTCTGATTCCCTAGGCGTGGTCTACCTGGACCGGTGGCCCAACAACCCACCCGGTCCACCGCCCCAAGGAGCCAGCGCACGGCACAATAGCCGTGACTCTGCTCCCCCTTGCGCCAACAGCAACAAAAATGCTATAGCCACTCGGTAAGTGTACACACAAATCCACTTAGAGCCCTTCCACCTCTCCAAAAATTCCCAAAAGTTCTCCAAAAATACTATAAAACATTCTAAACCTACTCATGTCTTCCTTTTCCATAGATCATTCAATATGAGCCCTTTTCTAAAATACCCTCCTCTCATATAATAGAAAAACCCTTTATAGTGTAAGCCAAAAATTGCATTCTCATCTATTTCACTTCCATAAACCCTACGAAAATTCATAAAAATATCTTAGAGCTACCTAAGCCTATTTCCATGCCCATATTTGGTCACCTTGCCTGGGCTCCACCTCAGTGGCCGAAATGAGTCTATTGAGCAAGCTCTGGCCTCGATTTTCCATCCGCCTGATCTTACCCTAGCTCTACCCTAGCGGTCGAAGTGAGTTCATTGTGCAAGCTCTCTAGCTTCCACTTGATCTCACCCGGCTCCACCTGTCGCTGCGTGGCTATCCCCTAGCACCAGGTTAGGTCGAAGTGATGTCCATTGAGCGAGCTCTCAAGTCTTAAACCTAACATCCAGCAATACCCAAACCAAGCCCATAGGAATCTGTCAGAGCTCCACCCGCCGTAGGGCAGGACCCCAGGGTAAAGCCGAGCTCATCATGCAAGTTTCTGAACCTTGAACTCCGTTCACATCATCCAGCACTAAAAATCTATTCCAAAACTCGACCGTTATGCTGCCCGACTCAAACCTCATATATCAACCAAATCTAGCCGATATGCCACCCAATTGAAACCCTAGATATCAATAAAATCTAGCCGTTATGCCGCCCGACCAAAACCATAGGAAATCCATTCTTAAATTCTTAAGAACTCTCTTAGAAATCTAGCAATCCTTTATATTACTTATTTAGAAATATTTCTAAATAATTAAATAAAATACCCATCATCTGGGGATTGTCATCTAGAGATCCGATAATGCCCAAAGAAGCCATCATCCAACCTTCTTCATTTTCTTTAGTATTATCCTGATTGCTAGAAATTGATTGTTAGAATTGTTTGCTTGATTGCATGGTTGCTTGAGCTGAGGATACGCTGGTCGGAAGACAAGGATCCAAAGGATGAGAAGCTGGAGGCCCAGCCATCCAGAAGACACATAGAAATGCTAGCCTGACCAGGCTCTGACAAGAAGCTGAGGATCCAGAAGGCAAGAAACCGAGCCCTTGGTCAACATAGAAAACATCAATGAACGCAAGTCCTAGCATCCACCCCTTGATCATACTTTTTCCCTATTTATCATAGATAATAAAATTTACCAAGATAATAATTTGACTTGCATAGTTCTATAGGACCATAAGGGCAACCCACCTCTATTTTCATCCTCGCCTTGACTTGAAGCCATCTCTAATGAGAAATCCTATTCATGACCACGATCACGACTTGATTGATGATCGAGCGTCATTATAGAAATATAATTTCGTAGAAACATTATACACATGATGTTTTCATGGAAAACCCTAGAAGGCGTGAGTTTAAGAAAATGAACCAACTAAAGAGTTAGAAACCCCTAAAGATAGGAAAAGGAAGTAAGAGGGTAGCCTCGGTAGAGGATCCTGTCCCAAAATCTTACTTCGGTCGCATAAGGACCGGCTCACAGGAAAGTCTTTCTAGTGAAATGTGCAACCATACGTGCCAAAAAGGTACAACTTTCGAGAGTGCCTATTTTATGTGAGGCTTTGGTTCACACTCTACTAGTTGCACCTAGAAATCGATCCCAAGGGGCCACGGTGGGCAACGGATATGCTGGAGCAAGACATTCGCATAGTCCTAGGTCTAGTCGGCATGGGTTGACTGGGAGGGTCAGAGACCCAGAGGGCAGAGGCCCTATTTACTTTGTGCGTATTTTCCTAGGATGATATCTGTCAGGCATGCATCCCAGGCCCACGAGTAGGCCCTGTGCGGCCCACTAAGGGGTGTACTCAGACTTAATCAAGACTCGGGGGCTACGCATCAAAGCGTATCCCACTCGGACTCCCGAAGACTAGTTAGGTATATATATGGAAACTACTCTGTATACACCGAGTAGAACTATGTAACCGTACCCGACTAGGATTCTAGCTTGTAACCCTCCCCCGATTATATAAGGGTGGGCAGGGACCCCCTCAAGAACAACTCCCTCAACTCACCCGAGTTCAATACAATCAACACACAAGACGTAGGGTGTTACGCGATCTAGTAGCCCGAACCTGTCTAAATCGTGTTCCTTGCGTCACCATTGACTTCTTGATTCTCGACGACACCCACCACATAAAAGACCACCTAGGGTACCCCCTAGGCGTGTTGCTGGTCTAAAACACCGATAGCTGGCGTGCTAGGTAGGGGAAGTCGCCGAGTTTCTCTGTGCGAGCTCAATGGCACCTGTCATTATCAAACCTGTTTTCACGTTCGAGGCAGACGCAACCTTTATTTTTGGATCTTGGCTCTGCATCGCCGACGGCGCTGGATCATTTCAGCGTCAAATCATCAGCATCCAGGAGAAAAAATCTCTCGACGAAAGCTTCCCGCAGATGGAAACGGGAGATTTTGTCAAGAAAAGCCAAAATTTCAAAGTCAGCAACACCGAGTTGGACTACGCTTCGGACTCGACTTCGGTTTGGATTAGTCGACACAAGCCGAAGTCCCAGTCACTTCACAACTCGACTTCGACTCCAAAATGATTCCCATACGGATTCTGCAATACAGCCGAAGTCTACCAAAGTCTCTTTACTCGAACTCAACTCGAACATGGGGAAGACAAGGACGACGACTCCGACTCGGACTACGTTCAAGAAATTCCATTATCAGGGCCAGCCCAAGGTTTAGTAGTCACTTCAACGCCCCAGGGTAGGTTCGTTCACTGGCCAGGGATAAGGCCATCTCTCTTTACCCACGACTACGAGTCACGCCTTGTCACTCACATAGAAAACCTTCCGTACCAAGAAGGCATCCCGCTCACTTCAAGCCGCGAGGAGAGCTCTACAGAAATCGCAACATCAAGCTCCGGAAGCCACTACCCAGACAGAGAAGTCCTTGTCATCACTCAAAATAACAATGTGGGTACTAGTCAACAGAGAACCCCTTGACGGCTAGCGCAGCTTGACAACGTTTCAGAGGATGAGTCATCAGCTAACGCTCCACAAGACGAAACTTCCGATCAAAGACACCAAAGAAGGATACGAAACACTACTCGGGCTGAACGCCGACAAATGCTAGCTACAAACATTCCCATCACAAACCTTGAAAGAGCTTTTGACGCAGTGCAAGCTCAAGAGCACAACACTCCACTCGCAGCACTTGCCTCAATCAACCTTATATCAACTCTCATACCTCGAGACAGAGACAACGAAATAACAGCTCAACTTGCGCAGTGAGGCAATGGACTAATTGCACAACTCGCAGAACAAGCTTACAAGCTACTCGATAAAGAATCACCAATCCCATATGTTCCTCGCAATTCAGCTCATCGAGGGGGTAGTAGGGGTGCCACACTCAACAATGGTTTCCACGAAGCACAAAGAAAATAACAACGAGGTAGTCAACCAACCAAGGCAACATAGCCAAGGACTGAACAAACGCGAAGCCCTAGTATGACATAAGGACATTGGAGAGGCCAACTGCACTAATTCCGCAAAAAGTCCTCGCCATATCAAGAAAAATCATGAAGTATCAAATTTCAGCGACTTACGGGAAATAATCAATAGTCACCGCGAATGTGAAGTCGACAACTACAACCATTTTCCCGCCTTCACAACACGGGTAATAAGAACAAGACTACCCGAATAATTTAAGCCAACAGGAATCACCAAGTATGATGGCAAGCAAGACCCAATTCAATGGCTTCGATGCTACTCGTTGGCAGTTCAAGCAGCAAGAGGCAATAATGACACCAAAGTCATCCATTTTCCCTTATGTATGGAACCCGCACCCCTAACATGGCTTGAGTCACTCAAGCCTAGAACAATTGACTCTTGGGAGGATTTGACAAAAGCTTTCACCAACAACTACGCGGGCTCCATGACTAGACCACGCAACATGATCGACCTAAGTCAAGTGAAACAAAAGGAAGGCGAAACACTGCGCGACTACCTAAAGCGATTCTTCGAAAAGAAGGCCACTATAGTCGACATTTCAGAAACAGACGTCATTGAGTGCTTCCAAAACGGCCTCTATGATCGTCGAACATACCAGGACTTTGGCAGATGACGACCAGTCACCGTCAAAGACCTCGAAATCATGATGCAACAATGGGCAGATGAAGAAGATAAAGAACGCGAGCGATTTGGCTCGCATCGCAACCGCGGGCGTGACAATAACAGTTACGAACAGGACAGGAACCGAAACAACGATACTCGAAACAACTACTCGAGTAACCAAAATCACAAACGCAAACCTGACAACATTGTTGCTTCCATGACCAACTCAGGAAAGAATGGATCCCGCAAACACGATGACGGACCAAGCTTCACCGAACTACTCAAAAAACAATGCCCATGGCACCCACACAGCAAACACTCAGCAATACACTGCTACAACACGCGCCGAGTAATGCAAGATCTACCCGCACCACCACCTCCCGAAGAATACAACCAGAAAAAGGATAAAGGCAAAAACAAAGTCCATAAAGATGAAGAAGGAGAAGGAGACTTCCAGACAGCCTCCAAAACAGTCAATGTCATTTTTGGCGGAATCCCGGGTACCACATCCAAGCGATCGAGTAAATTGGTACTCAGGAAAACCATGGTCATCGAACCAACGGACCCAACACCGCTAAAATGGTCTGAGGTACCCATAACCTTGAGCAGAAGGGACCAATGGACAAACTTCTCAGAACTAGGTCGATTTCCCCTAGTACTCGACCCTGTTGTTGCAGAGTCAAGACTAACAAAAGTACTCATCAATGGCGGAAGCGGACTCAACGTCATTTTCGCTAAAACTCTAAGAAAGATGTGTCTTGACATCACAGACATGCTCACTCCAACAGACTCCCCCTTTTACGGGATTGTACCAGGAAACGCAGCGATACCACTAGGACAAGTCATCCTACCAGTAACTTTCGGCACTAAAGAACATTACCAAATCGAGTACATCAGATTCGAAGTCGCTGACTTCGAGACCTCTTTCCATGCCATACTCGGCAGACTAGCTCTGGCTAAATTCATGGCCATACCACACTACGTCTACTTGGTACTTAAGATGCCAGGACCCAAGGGTGAATTGACATTACGAGGAGACCTAAGGCGATCCTATGAATACAACACCGAAGCCGTGGAGATTGCAGCAACTTCTCAAGGACCCAGCCCCATGCAACAAGTTTTTTCAGCTTCAAAGAAGCTTCATCCAATAGAACTCGAAATCCCAGAAAACAAGACGGGGCGAGCAAAAGTGAAGACAACAAGTGAGAAAGACTTCAAAACAGTTGATCTCCAGACTGGCGACCCTTCTAAGATAGCTCTGATTGGGACAGGGCTAGATCCTAAATAGGAAACCGCGCTCATCAGTTTCCTTCGGGCTAACCATGATATCTTCGCCTGGAAGCCAGTTGACATGCCTAGTGTGCCCAAGGAATGGATCGAGCATTCCCTAAATGTTGATCCCAAAGCTACCCCAAAACGACAGCGCCTCCGGAGGTTCGCCCAAGACAGACGAGAAGCAATCAAAAAAGAGTTAGCCAAACTACTCACAGCACGGTTCATCAAAGAAGTCTTTCACCCAGATTGGCTAGCCAACCCTGTACTCATTCGCAAGAAAAACAATGAATGGAGAATGTGCGTCGATTACACAGATCTCAACAAACACTATCCAAAGACCCTTTTGGACTACCCAGGATCGACTAGGTAGTCGACTCTACCGCCGGGTGCGATTTACTATGCTTTCTCGACTGTTACTCGGGTTACTATTAGATAAGCCTCAAAGAAGAAGATCAAGCTAAAACAGCCTTCATCACTCTATTTGGGGCTTTTTGCTACAAAACAATGTCATTTGGATTAAAAAACACGGGCGCAACATACCAGCGCGCTATACAGATGTGCTTCGAGAAATAATTGCACTGCAACATAGAAGCTTACGTGGACGATGTAGTCGTCAAAACAAGAAACCAGGAGGACCTCATCATCGATTTGGAGGAAACCTTCTCAAGCCTACGAGATTTCCACTAGAAACTTAACCCTACCAAATACGTTTTTGGTGTACCTTCCGGGAAACTACTCGGGTTCATCATTAGCCATCGCGGCATTGAAGCTAACCCAGAGAAAATATCTGCCATCACAAATATGCAAGTACCAGCTAGCATCAAGGATGTGTAGAAACTTACGGGCTACATGACAGCTCTTAATCGATTCATCTTGAGACTTGGAGAACGAGGACTACCCTTCTTTAAGCTTCTCAAACGACAGGACAAATTTAAATGGATAGAAGCGGCAGACAAAGCTTTGACACAACTCAAAGACTTTCTGTCAAAACCACCAATCCTCACCGCTCCATCCCCAAACGAGGATTTGCTCCTATACATAGCAGCTACTACTCATGTCATCAGCACCGCAGTAGTAGTCGAACGGTCTAAAACAGGCCACGTTTATAAAGTCCAGAGACCCGTTTACTTTGTCAGCGAAGTACTCTCAGACTCCAAAACTCAGTACCCGCTAATACAAAAGCTGCTCTACGCAATTCTACTCACCTCATGGAAACTACGGCACTATTTTCAAGAACACGGCATTTCAATCATCACCGACTTCCCGCTCGGCAAAATCCTCCACAACAGAGATGCTACGGGTAGAATTTCCAAATGGGCAGTAGAGCTCGGAGCTCTATCTTTAGATTTTAAACCAAGCACAGCTATGAAATCTCAGGCTTTGGTCGACTTCATGGCCGAATGGACAGTAAACCAAGTACCAACACCAGTCGAGAGGCTAGAACACTGGGTCATGTACTTCGACGGTTCCCTCAAGCTCGAAGGAGCTGGCGCAGGAGTACTCTTAATTTCTCCAAAAGAAGACCAACTCAAATACGTACTCCAAATCTTTTGGGAAGTCTCAAACAATGAAGCCGAGTACGAAGCCCTGCTACACGATCTTCGTCTCGCAATCTTCCTCGGAATCAAACGACTACTAGTATATGGTGACTCACTAGTTGTTATCAACCAAGTCAATGATGAATGGGATTGAAACAAGGAAAACATGGACGCCTACTGCAAAGAAGTACGTAAACTGGAAAACAAGTTCTCAGGCTTGAAATTTCATCATGTCGTCCGCGACAACAACGTAGCCACTGACGTGTTATCAAGAATGGGCTCGACTCGTGCAGAAGTTCCAGCAGGAATTTTTGTACACGAACTCCATAAACCGTCCATACCAGAACAAGTTACACCATCAGTGGTCAAGACTACAGAAACTAATCGGGAAATCATGATGATAGAAGTCGACTGGAGGTCGGTGCTTCATCGACTACATCAAAGACCATAAGTTACCATCTGACAAAAGTCAAGCAGAGCAAATCTCCCGACGAGGAAAAAATTACGTTCTAGTCGGAGACAAACTCTACAGAAAAAGCGCATCATCAGGGGTACTCATGAAATGTGTCACCCGAGAAGATGGCCAAGAACTCCTGGAAGAAATTCACAAAGGGATCTATGGCAACCACGCATCTTCACGAACAATCGTAGGCAAAGTTTTCCGAGTGGGCTTCTACTGGCCCATGGCGTTGGCCGATGCAAAAAAATAGTCCAAAAATGCCAAGGCTGTCAATTCTTCACTAAACAGCAACACGTCCCTGCCTACAAACTAATCACAATCCCTCCAACATGGCCCTTCGCTTGTTGGGGGCTAGACATAATAGGACCACTGCCAACTGCTCCAGGTGGTTTCAACCGAGTACTCGTGGCCATCGACAAATTCACCTAATGGAGCGAGGTCAAACTCGTCACTTGCCCGAAGGCAGATTGAGTTCTCGACTTCTTGGACGAAATCGTACACTGTTACAATTTTCCAAACAGAATAATTACCGACCTAGGATCCAACTTCAACAACCATGACTTCTGGGAATACTGCAAAAATAGTGGAATTGACGTACGATACGTCTCAGTTGCTCATCCACGAGCCAATGGACAAATCGAGCGTGCCAACGGCATGATACTCGAAGCACTCAAGAAAAGACTACACGACATCGGCAACACAAAAGGAGGCAAGTGGCTCAAAGAACTACCTAATGTTCTGTGGGGACTATGAACCCTACCGTGCAAATCTACCGGGTTCTCCCCCTATTTCCTTGTGTATGGGTCAGAAGCTATCCTTCCTGCAGATGTCATGTGGTACTCTCCTGCAGTCGAACAATACGATGAAGGAATAGCAGAAGAAACAAGACAACTAGATCTGGATAGTCTAGAAGACGCAAGATGCACAGCCCTCATACAATCAGCCAGATACCTTGACAGTCTAAGACGCTACCACGACCGCAACGTTAAGGAGCGATCCTTTAACTTAGGCGACATGGTCCTCAAACGAATCCAGGACACGTCAGGGTTGCACAAACTCAATTCGCCATGGGAAGGTCTCTACATCGTATCCAAGGTCACAGGACCCGGATCATACAGACTACAAGAACTTTCAGGAGAACAAATACCAAATTCCTGGAATATAGAACATCTCTGTTGCTATTACCCATAGTAGACAAACATAGTCGGGCCTTCGCCCCAAGTCTCTCAAACAAACTCATTACCAGCTACTCGGAGCCGACAGCCCGACTACCGACTACAGATGCTCTACTCTTGACACACGACTTTATCAAAGGTCAGCTCCTGCAGACACCGCAGCCTCAGTACGAGTTCCAAAACTTCAAAGGGCAAAGCAATTTTTTACTCGAGACTGATTCAAGCAGAAAATTTTGAAGTTACATGTGATTACTCATAACAGAGTAAGGGTACTCAAAATACAACATAACAACACAGCAAAGACTACAAGCAACTACCTACTGGCAGTCTGCATTTAAGTCTCAGGCTTTTACAATATCACAAGGCCACATAGGCCTAACGACTACTGAAGCTGCGCAAAATGCATCCATATCCAGGTCCTCCTCCCAAACAACACCAGGTACTCCTTCACCGCCGCTACCTCGACAGCGGCAATGATGAATCCCGAGCATTGCATAAGGGAGAAAAAACAAGACTGCTCCCTTGCTAGCTTCGGCGAGCCATCCCACACTGCATGCCACACCTCCACCTCTAATAAGAGAGCTAGATAAAGACCGCGGCACTCATCACCCATCACTCGCGAGTTCCAGCACGAACTTAGCTGGACCACGAGCTGCAAGATAAGGCACGCGGCAAACCCTCCTATGAGGATTCTTCTAGCATCACGGCTAGAGTCTGTGGAGGGAAGGTGGCTCTAATCTACGAGGAAATCTTCTAGCACCGGAGTACTCTTTGAAGCTTCTCTACAATCAAATAACAACAATTGAAAGCAGTCCATTACTACTCAAGCCTGACTTTGATCGACCTCAACGGCAGTCTATTTATAGCCAAACGCCACAACTACCACCCACTCGGTAGTTACTATTCGCTCGTGACAAGTACTGACGAGTCAGCAAGATGCCATCTGACTCCATTCACGTGAAGGCATTCACGCCACAAAAAGACAAAAGAGTACAGTACACCCGTGCACCTCCCTTGGAGAGTAAAGGGACAGAGTACTTTCAAAACAGCAACGGCAATAATTGACGGCCGCACGACTACTCGGCTGGCACTCAGCTTGCTCTAAAAACGACAAGAATTAACAATGACTCAATAGAGTTCAAACAAAATTCAGAAATTATCTTGGGTAAACAAAGTACTCGTCAGATTACAAGGCTATACAAGCCTAAGGCTCTTCCAAAGATACAAACTTAGACATCTTCAAAGCGATTGGCTCAGCCTCCTCAAGATATTGCGCGTAAGCATCCTCTATGCAGTTCCGAGCAACACCATCACTAGCCGCTGTTAAATCTGCCCTTGGGTAATATGACTTGACCACCACAAGGACTTGTTTACAAACAGCCTTGCAGAGGCCAGCAACCTTACCCGGAGCAGTCTTCAGCCGCTCGACTAATGAACGGGGCTCTGCATCATCCTCAAGTGGAGCAATGATATTTACCAAATCCCGCGCAGCATCAGTTAACTCTTGGAGCTCACCTCGAAGTCTTCCTATGGTCTGGCCATGATCTCTACAAGCCACCATGGCCATAGCGAGCATAACTCCATTCTGATTCTTTCTATCCCTCTGATGCTCATATGCAAACTAAGCTTCAGCTAGCGATGCGCGGAGACGATCAACCTCATCAACTACTCGGTCATGCGCATTCCTCCAGTCAAGAAGCTGACTACTCGCAACAGCCTCTTTCTTCTTGAGCTCTGCAACAAGGCAACAGTTCAAAACCCCCGACTATAGTCGAAAAATACTCAAAAATCATGAGTACTCACCTTGATACTTCTTATTCAAAGACTTATAGCGGATCTCCAACTTCTCTTGCAAAATTTCATGATCCCTCCGCTCCACAGCAAAAGACTTCGCAACCTTCTCATGAACCTTCAAGGATTCGGTGAGATTGCCGCACTCTTGCTCCAATTGCGCCAATCGTTGCACGGAATCGTTTCGCTCTTGGAGGGCCAGAGCATTTTTCTGAGCGCTGTCATAAAGATCCTGCGAATAAAAGCAAATCGTCAAGTTTTCAAGAAAAAACAGTTAGACAAAAGAAAAAGCACACCTGAAAGCTCTGGATAGCTCTCTGAAACTCAGACTCCAATGGTAGCTCGAGCACTGGACCTTCAGCATTTTTAACAATCTGAGGCTCTGGAGCTCTGCCCAAGACATCACCTGACAAACGACACACATTAGTCGTCACAGGATATAACACATCGACTTCAATAAAGAACACATATACTTCGACTACATACCCGGTGCGCTAGCCTCATCCGCTTTAGTCACATCAACTAAAGCCAGGGTACCACCAGTCGACGTTGAAGATGGCACACCTCCAGAACTCGAAGGGACCGCAGGGCTCTCCACTGAGCGGAGCACTTCTTGAAGCATGGACATAGTGGCACCAAGGTGGCTTGTGTCAACCTCGGGTACGTCATCAACAGTCAAATCAACCAAGGGACTAGAAAGAGTAGTCGAAGGACAAGACTCCACTTCTGTGTCCACATGGATAGTATCCTCTGCATCCCTGCATAAAAACACGGAGTCATCACACATGCTTCAAAAAGCTCAAAAACATGATACAAAGAAAAGACTTAAAAACTCATCGGGACGAATGTGGAGGTAGACGCACATGTTTCTTCTCAGTGACCGTCGGTCGAGTACTCGGCACCATAGGGTCAGCCGAAGGTGCGATATTTTTGCCATGTCCTGAAAAAGTCGAAGATAAGACTACGAAAACTGCGGACAAGCAAAAATAGTCAGAAAAAACTCACCACTAGCAATAACATTGGACAACAAGGAACCAGCAGCAATCACTGGTGATTCTGCCTTCACAACATCTACCACCCCAGCAGGCAAACCTAAAACTGCCTGGCTAAGGACCGGCAACTCGGTAGCCGACAGTGTCAGGACTGCAGGCTCGGGGGCTGCTCTTGAATCTACAAGTGGCACCCCCACCGGCAACTCTTCAATAGCCGCAACGCTAACAACATCCTTGACGGTAGCGACTTCCTCGGCAGAAGTAGCCGTGACCAAGAGTCGCATCGACAGCCTTCCCAGTCAACTAGAACCATCAAGGATTACAGGACAACTCTGCAAAAAATTACCAAGAACAAATGACTACGTATCATGGTACTCTGCGACCCTTCAGGAGCCAAACTCAACATCAAAGCAGACTTCATAGAAGCCCTCTTTCGAACTACTCGGCGCTTTTTCGCAGGAGGAGAAGCCTCGTCTTCAGAATCAGACACGACTACCTCCTCCTCCTCAGACCACGCCAGATAGCCAAAAAGAACCCGGGACTGCAAACAAGTTGTTACTTGAAGATATCCCAACATCTCGAAAAATGCAAGTCAAGCAAAAGAACATACCTCTTTTGGCCCATACCAACTGTCAAATTGACGAAGGACTCCTGGAATAACTGGTACACCCTGATAATTCCTAAAAAAACTTCACCAGCAACGCCTCCACATCATCATCAGAAATGTCATCAGGAGACATACGCGATGGGTCATCAAAACCTGAGTACTCCGAGCCTGAGCGAGCTCGCTGCTGCAAAGGCTGAACTCTCCGCTTGAGAAAACTGGCAGCCACATTGATGCCAGTCAAGCCCAACGACTTCAACTCAGCAATTTGAGTAAGTAAGTTGGAAATCTCAGGGGTGTCTTCAGGCTCGGTCACCCAATTCTCCACGTGCTTTGGTGCATGTCCAGTGACTACTGGCAAAGAAGGGTTATGATTCCCGATATAAAACCATCTTCTCTTCTAGTCACCATGCGAGTCAGTCAAATTGTAGTCAAGATAAGCGCCCGAGTTCCTAAGCTGGAACCCGGCACCTCCAAAAACCTCCATCCTAATCGCGCTAGGTTGCAGCTTACAGCGAAATAGCTTCCTAAACAGCTCAAGACTAGGAGGGACACCTAGGTATACTTCACACAAGTGTACGAAGATAGAGATATGAAGTACACCATTGGGGTTCAAGTGAACCAACTGGAGTTTGTAGTACTCGAGAATACCTCTGAAGAAATCGGAAGTTGGCACTGCCAGTCCTCTCTCAACAATGTGTGCAAGCATGACAGTCTCATTCGGATGCTCCTCGAACTGCCACGCATTGCCAAAAGCAGGCCTCCACTCAAGTTCCAGCTTTGGCTGGAGAAGCTTGGCATCAACCAGCGCCTGAACAGCTGCCTCCCTCATCACGAAATTCTGCCATGTGATCCCAGGCGGTGGCGGCGCAGTCTGGTTCATCGGACCAACCTTTGGCACCGGCAGCGCAAGCTCTTTCCCCTTCTTCAATTTGGATCTCACTTTACCGGCTGCCGCAGCCTGGCCCTGAGTCTTCTTGGGTTTCTTCCCCATCTTCTTAATGCGCATCAGTCGGCCTCAGGGACAGCAATGAGGGGAAGAACCTATGTCAGATCTCTCTCAAAGGCAAGGAGGAAGCAACAATGGCGGTGGCAGCATTGGAAAGCACGACAGCTCAACGATGAACAGGAAAAGGGGGGGACAAAATAGATCTGCTAAAAAAGAAACATAACCCTAACCATAAGGCCCCCCCCATTATATCTCCATCACTTCCGGATTTCAAGCGTCAATTACACAACGGTCAGATATAAACTGGATTTATCACCATAATATCCAATGGCTACTCAAATCAAGAGGTTTGACCACTTCATCGACTACGGAAAAATCGCCTAAGTGCTCGGGGGCTGCGGATACCGTACCCGCTGGACAAAGTTTTCTTTTTTAGAAGACTACTGAAGACAAATAACCAGAACATGAGATTGACCCTCAGCCTGATTCTTCGATTCAAACTAAGGCTCGGGGGCTACTCCATATGAAGTGCGATTGTCATCGCACTACCATATAATTTCTCAAGACAGAAGCAACTCGAAAGCAAAAAAACAAATGAAGAGTACCTTCCAGCCACACGACAGTATTCAAGTACTCGAAGACATGACAACCGCTGCTGGGAACTACTCGGATAGCAGCTTCTGAGTACTTGGAACTGTGCCGCTCGACTACAAAGTACTTGGGGGCTTGTTGGGCATGCATCCCAGGCCCACGAGTAGGCCCTGTGCGGCCCACTAAGGGGCGTACTCGGACGTAATCAAGACTCGGGGGCTACGCAGCAAAGCGTATCCCACTCGGACTCCTGAAGACTAGTTAGGTATACATATGGAAACTACTCTATCTACACTGAGTAGAACTCTATAACCGTACCCGACTAGGATTCTAGCTTGTAACCTTGCTCCCCCGATTATATAAGGGTGGGCAGGGACCCCCTCAAGAACAACTCCCTCAACTCACCCGAGTTCAATACAATCAACACACAGGACGTAGGGTGTTACGCGATCTAACGGTCCGAACCTGTCTAATTCGTGTTCCTTGCATCACCATTTACTCCTTGATTCTCGACGACACCCACCACACAAAAGGCCACCTAGGGTACCCCCTAGGCGGGTTGCCGGTCTAAAACACCGACAATATCCGCGTAGCGGATGATAGTGATCCCTGTTTAGACCCTAGTATATCCGTGGATGGACTTAAGGAATATTTCCTAGAGATAGGCACGAGCGGGTATGGATCTCGTAGGTTAGTACCGCCTTCCGAAAGGTATGGGCTGATCGGACGTATGGGTAAAGTGTACAAACTCTGCAGAGTCATAAATCTATCTGGATAGCTAAGGCTCACGATCACA
Organism: Setaria italica; assembly: GCF_000263155.2. Lineage (NCBI taxonomy): Eukaryota > Viridiplantae > Streptophyta > Magnoliopsida > Poales > Poaceae > Setaria > Setaria italica. The sequence goes on along the minus strand of NC_028453.1, from coordinate 24,039,460 downwards.
AGCCCACATAGTCAAAGCTCCCATCGATGACCAATTACAACTTGGGTATGGTTAGATAAGGCCAAGGCCTGAAGAGAGTAATTTGAGAATGAGGCGTATGTCGACTCAGGAGGACCCTGACGGTCCCTGGGCTCCTTAAAATATGGAAACTGGTAGGGGAGGTAACATTCCCCCTCCAGGGCCAGCAACTTAATAAAAGTGATTCTTCCTTTACCTCCGTTTCCAAAACTTACCTCACCTTGCATAAAATAGGTTTAATACTAGAATCAAACCACATATCCTTTCGTTGATCATCCCCTGCATTTAATATAATTTCAACGCTAGGATTTGCTGAGTACCAACCATAAGTGTACTCAGCCTTGCTTTCATTTATACAGGTTTAAGGTTTCCGATGCTATGGTTCATTACGTGGAATGGGCAATAGTTCCACTCTCCGCTATGCATAGGTGAAAACTGTTTTCTATTATTTTATACATCCTTTATTGTTTATGATACTAGTCTGTGATGAGAACTGCATCAGCTACTGATCCCTGCATCAGCTACTGATCTAGGGCCTAATAATGGTTCATTACGTGGAATGGGCAATAGTTCCACTCTCCGCTATGCATAGGTGAAAACTGTTTTCTATTATTTTATACATCCTTTATTGTTTATGATACTAGTCTGTGATGAGAACTGCATCAGCTACTGATCCCTGCATCAGCTACTGATCTAGGGCCTAATGCAGGTAATCAGCGGGACCTTCAGAATAAGGCCCTCACACACTAAAACTTTGAGTGGGATTTGAACTTGGTTTAAAATCCTCATGAATTTTTGATCAATATTGAATGGGATTCAAACTTGGTTTCAAATACTCACGAACTTTGGATCAATTTAAGTGGGATTCGAATTCAAATCCTTAAATCCCACTCAAAATTGATAAAAAAATCATGAGGATTTGAAAACCAAGTTCAAATCCAACTCAAAGGTTTAGTGGATGAGAGCTCAGGATAAGTTTATGGACCTGGATGGGAGCTCGAAACAAGCTATAGATCTTGATGAGAGCTCGGGACAAGTTTAGGGACTATTATGTTGATTTCGATAGTACCAGGACTAGGATGAGAGCTCGAGACAAGTTTAAGGACTGCTATGTGCATTTTGAGAGTACCGGGACCGGAATGAGAACTCATGACAAGTTTAAGAACCGCTGGTGAAATTTACTCTTGTTTTTTGGACCACATACCCAACACCGGCTGAGATGGTTTGGACATGTCCAACGAAGGCCTCCGGAGGCACCAGTGCGTAGTGGAACCCTAAGGCGTGATGGTAATGTGAAGAGACGCAGAGGAAGACCAAAATTGACATGGTAAGAGGCAATAAAAGAATTTTTGAAGGGATGGAATATACCCAAAGATTTAGCCCTGAATAGTAGTGCTTGGAAAATAGCTATTCATGTGCCCGAACCCTGATTTGCGGCTCCTTTTAGGTTTCAACTTTAGCCTATCCCAACTTGCTTGGGACTAAAAGGCTATGGTATTATTGTTTTTTTTTGAAACAACAAGCAGTTACCAAGAGCAACAAAGCAACTGCACTAATATGGATCCTTGATGTGGTGCAAGTTTTCAGAGAGCAAAACACTCAAGATAAAGATATTGAAAAAAATCTGAAGCACCGCAAATCAATCAACAATCAAGATTGACTGACATTAGAGCAGGTGAGACAAATTCTAAGCTGTACTACCTAATAAGAATAAATGGAAGGAGAAAGAAAAACTACATTCAGCCCGTGACCTCGTCTGGCAGCATCATCTATTCACATCATGAAAAAGGCCAACAGTCTAAAATAATTCGCACCCTAAATTGGATTTTTTTTAAACATCACCGGAGTTGATCTCAGATCAAGATGGCAATGGATACCCAACACCCGAGTGCCTGGTGGGTTTTACGCATTAAGGGAGTGTTTGGATACTATGTGCTAAACTTTAGCACGTGTCACATCGAATGTTCGGATGCTAATTAGGAGAACTAAACATGAGCTAATTATAAAACTAATTGCAGAACTCTTGGGCTAATTCGCGAGACAAATCTACTAAGGCTAATTAATCCATCATTAGCAAATGGTTACTGTAGCATCACATTGTCAAATCATGGACTAATTAGGCTTTAATAGATTCGTCTCACGAATTAGACTCCATCTGTGTAATTAGTTTTGTAATTAGATTATATTTAATACTCCTAATTAGTATCAAATATCCGATGTGACAGGTGCTAAAGTTTAGCATGCGGGAGTCAAACACCCCTAAAAAAGCAGGTGTGGAAATATAACTTGACCCGCAGGTATATTAATGGACAAAAACATCTACCCATTGGGTAGAGCGGGATGTGGATACCTACTACCGATACCCGTGTGTACCCGTTGGTAAAAGATACCTAGTGCCATGATACTATGTTTGAGTAAAAAACATGTAAAATGTGATGAGTTTATAAACTTGTACTATACCAGTAAGTGGTGACTATTAATCCGAGAAGGCTTTGTCACTTGTCTTGCTTATATTTACTCATATTTATTGATATGTGCATCTTTTCATGTGATATATTCACAATTCTTTTTATCTATATTCGTGATTCTTTGTTGTGTGTATTTACTTATAAGTTCTTGTACCCGCAATTTGGTATGGGTATTGAAGTGGTAGAATTTTATTTGACCGGTGTGAGTATGTATGGGGTGGCAATACCTAGTGGCTATGTACCCGTTGCCATCTCTAATCTCAGGCAACTGACAACTTGAAGAAAAATTCATAGAGGAACATTTTTTCAGTGATTCAAGAACTGTCGGCTGACAAGGCCCCTGGACCCTGTTTAGACCTACTGCTTCTCCACGGGCCAAAGAATGGGTTGGCTGATCTCAACAAAATCAATCAGCTAATTTATTCTACAGGACCTCCCTATGAGTAGGCTATTTTTCCATTTTCTTTTTACCCTTTCATTTTTTATTTCCTTCTCTATTTTGTATATTTTACATGCTTCACATTTATGGAAACTTGAATTAACAATTTGTGAAACATAAATCAGTATTTCAGATAAATTATATCAGCATGTTATATAAAAAATGTTCAACCAATGTATTCAAACAGTTGAACAAGTAGGTTCAAAATGTTGAACTATCACGCATGCTGATTTGAAAAACTTAAATTTTTTTTTTACACATATTGAATCTGACAACATGGTAGTTCAAATTGAGTTGGAAACCGACTCACTGTTTGAAAGTAAAATACATTTCAAGTTTAAAATTCTAATAAATAGTTTATCACACACCCACCCCCTCCAATCGAATCTAATCATGCCACGAATTTCCTCAACGATTGTGTTGATCCTACATTCGTGAAGGTCAAAAAAGAATCGAAAGCAAAATATGTATATAACACAAAATATTACAAAAGACACTTTTACGGGCGAGCAGAATGAACGACGGCTGCTGTGGAAATGATATAAATATGGTGTTTGCCTATAGGACCGTTGTTTTGTAAAAGAAGGGCACCTGTAGAAATCATTTTTATAGTGACATAGTCAATAAATTAAATTAAACCAAAACCACTTATACACGTATAGCAAATAGCTATATGCATCACAACATTGTTATTTGGCTCAAACCCGTGCATGATTACAGGATCACACTGCTACTTGACATATTGCATTCATAGTTTCATCCAGTGGTGTGCCTTTCATCACACGTAAAGAGAGATAGATAGCTATGTCAGACATTTGGGTTGGCAAGAGGCGCAGTTGGCCCTGCACTCATCTAACGTTGCATGGCAATATTCTTTGCGACTATTGTCCGGGCAGCAATAGCATACTCGATGGTGGGGGTCGAAGTAGTAGCAGCTAATAACCGCGACGCAAAAGACCAAGGTGACCTTTGATGATGCGGAGTTGACAACATTATTGGCGACAGGGCGACTTGAGGAATTTGTGTGTCCGTCAATACCACAAATAAAATATATATATCTCTACGTACGGTTGTTTCTTCCATCCATCATGGTTGTTTTGCAAAATAATTCCTCAACTTTTTCGTAATCAACCCGCAGTCTTTGGAATATGTCTTAACGATTTTGCAAAAAGATCCCGTCGCCGCAATCCACCTATCCTTCCCCTTCTCCTCCGCATCCACCACCACCGCCCGGATGGCGTCGCCGTCGCCGGAGTGGCCGGCCAATCGGGTCCGCAAGACGTTGACTACTTCGAGTCCAAGTCGTACACCCATTGGCCATCGAGCCTTGTGGTCCCCGTCGACGACCCCACGCTGCGGTTCGCCAACGCCAGGATGAACCAGTTCAAGCCGGTCTTCCTCGGCACGGCTGCCCCGGACTCGCTGCTGGGCCGGCTGCGCCGCGCTGCAGCACCCAGAAGTGCATCTGCATCGAGGGGGAGCACAACGACCTCGACGATGTGGGGAAGGACACCTACCACCACACCTTCTTTGAGATGCTCAGGAACCGATCCTTCGGCGACTACTTCAAGGAGGAGGCCATCGGCTGGGCCTGGGAGCTCCTCACCAAACGCATTCTGCTACCCCTGCTCTTCTCTCTTTCCTCTGTATATTCTGCAAATCTGATTGGGGGTTTGTGGGGGAGGGGGGGGGGGGGTTGATTGGATAATTCACGAGCTGCTTGGTGGCTTATGCGCCGATCTGGATCTTTTGGTTTTAGATGATTTCCTAGATGTTTGTAGCATAATGATTATGTGGTGATTGAGTTCTCTAATGGTGAAAGATTCAATTATTTTGGTTGACATGTGAGAAATTTAGCAAGGCAATATATTTTGTCGCTCGTGTGGTCAACCCTCCCCGTGCTCACCAAGCACTACTGCCGCTCGCTCTGGCGGGCAACTGCTCCCTCAGGCTGCACACCCTACCCGCCACCTGGACCTAAAGGGTGAAGGAGAGAGGAGGAAGGGAAAGGAAACAAGGAGCCAAGTGCCTCCTTGCAGTCAACCAAGTAGAGCCATGTGCCAGTGACCTAAGGGGTGAAGGAGAGAGAAGGAAGGGGAAAGGAAATAAGGAGCCGAGTGCCTCCTTGCAGTCAACCAAGTAGAGCCATGTGCCAGCAAGGGCATGACGCCAGGAGGGGGGGCAGCTGCAGATGGTAGGCAACGCAAACAGGGGCGGAGGCCGGGACCTCACACCCCCCTCTCATCAATGATGTCCATCCCGTTCAGATCCGGAACTAAGGCCTCCACATCTAGCAATTGGGAGCTTGATTTTGCACTTGATTGGAATGATTTGAAGTGGATTATAGAAATGAGCTGGATGGAAACGAGAAGAAGAGGAGAATACACTCCTGCTCATGGTGGCCAGAGGTGTTGTGGCAGAGCGCTTGAAGCGGGAATAAGGCTAGGCACGGAGAGGATGAGCGCTTGCCTGGGCGACGGCGAGGACGGCAAGATGCACAGTGCCTGGGCGACGGCAAGGATGGGGCAAGATGCGGGTGGCGCCGATGGACGAAGAGGCAGCAACTGGCTGAATGACAATGAGTACAGGTGAAATCGAATAAATGGATAGAACGAAGATTAAGCGGTGAATTTTTTTGTTGCTATGTGTGGGTCCATATTAGGAATAAGAAATAATAACATGAGAGCAAGTAAGACCCATAGTAACGTACGGTCATTTCTTCTAGTAATAAACTTAATGATAAGAAGACGGGTTGGCCGCGTGTACTCACACTGTGTATTAGGCGGCAATGCTAGGGATCCACTGAGCATGGTTAAAAAGAACATGGTCTTCCCGCTGTTGTCCATCGTATTGGATCTTAGTTTTAGTAAGGACTGAAATGTATCAATGGTTGGGTTGGACACGAGCGGTGAGGTCCTCGCCCATCCATATATATACATGTAAGGAACCTGCTCTAATAGCTGTAATTAGGCAGGACTAGTTAAGCATCAATGAACAGTACAGTTTGCCCTTCTGGCCATGCATTCTCTCTCTCCCTCGCAAGCAGCACGCGCTTATATATGCAGGCAAGCACTAATCACGCAGTTATGGAACTGCAAAACATTCAAAACCTTGTTAACGTGTATGGGGATGTTAGAACCTCGCCGGAGAGACAACGCACACGTTGCCGGCAGGATCACGGCCGAACACACAAACCCAAGAATACTCACGCGAACACTCTGGACACGATCTTATTTTGGTGCTGCTGAATTGGCAGCTTTTCCTGTGTCTATTCCTTTGCTTAAATGGACAATTACATGGCAAGAAGAAATGGCCTCCAATCAGGCTGATTACACTACAACTAATTTTCCTAAACATAGCTAGTAATCTAAGGAGAGTAAATCACTAGTATTACGCAGGCAAGGATTATTGTCAACAATCTCCTCCTAAGCCTTGCCGTGCTTGCTATCAATATGGAACATGCCAATCTTTGTGCGAAGCTCATGAAACTTGACTCTGCCCAGTGGCTTTGTCAGAATATCACTCAGTTGCTCTTCGCTCCTGATGAACTTCACTTCGATCAGGCCCTTTTCAGTGGACTCCCGGACTAGATGATACTTCACCTCAATGTGTTTGCTCTGTCCGTGGAGTACCGGATTCTTGATTAACGCAATACCAGACTTGTTGTCCACCCTCAGCAGTGGAACACTTGGCGCAGACCCCTGCACTTCTGCTAGCACTCGAGCGAGCCATAGTGCCTGACAGGCCGCATTAGCTGCTGCGATATACTCCGATTCACAGCTGGATTGAGCCACCACTCTGTGCTTTGTGGACTGCCAGGTAATTGGGCTGCTGGCCAAGAAGAAAATGACCCCGGTTGTGCTTTTCCTTGCATCAATATCTCCTGCAAAATCAGCATCGCTGAAACCTGTCAACAGTACCTGATCTCCCTGTTTTCTGTCAAACCAGAGCCCCCAGTTTTGGGTCCCTGCCACATAGCGCAGGATGTGCTTCACAGCAGCAAGGTGGTCCTCCCGTGGATCTTCCAGGAACCGGCTAACATACCCAACAGCAAAAGCTAAATCAGGGCGGGTGTTAACCAGGTACCTCAGACTCCCGATGATGCTCCTGTACATCGTCACGTCGACCGGTGGTTTTGAACTGTGCTTGCTTAGCTTCAGGCATGCCTCCATAGGCACCTGGCAGGGATTGCATCCGGCCATGCCGCTCCTCTCCAGGATCTTGCCGGTGTAGGCGCCTTGACTTAGCGAGACCCCCTTTTCACTCTGCTTCACTTCAATGCCGAGGTAGTAGTGAAGCAGACCGAGGTCACTCATTTTGAACGCGGTCGCCATCTCCTTCTTGAACGCCCTTATGTCACCAGGGCTTGAACCGGTGATCACAAGGTCATCGACATAGACCCCGAGCACCAGCTGAGCACCGCCAATCTGCCTGACGTAGATGGCGTGTTCTGTTGGACTCCTCCTGAAACCGAGCGACAACAAAGTGTCGTCCAGTTTTGCATTCCAAGCGCGCGGGGCTTGATGCAGGCCGTACAACGCTTTTCGCAGTTTGAGTACCTTGTGCTCCTTGCCGGCGATGATGAAACCTGCCGGCTGCTCGACGTAGACTTCCTCCTGTAGGTCGTCGTTCAGGAACGCCGACTTGACATCCATGTGGTGCACCTCCCACCCCTCGTGTGCCGCGAGGGCGATGAGCAGGCGCACTGAGTCGAGCCTGGCCACCGGTGCGAACACCTCATCATAGTCGATGCCGCGCCGCTGTGCATAGCCCTTCACCACAAGGCGCGCCTTGTGCTTGGACACCGCCCCGTGCTCATCCCTCTTCACTTTGAACACCCATTTCACCCCGATCGCCTTGCGGCCGGGTGGGAGGTCGGCAAGGCACCATGTGCCGTTCTCCTCGATGGACTCCATCTCCTCCATCATCACCTTCCTCCAGCAGGGGCTACATTCTGCCTCGGCGAATGAGGCAGGCTCGTCGGCGCTCACCATGTGCACCTCTTCTACCATCAGTGCGCGCGGCGCTAAGCCACGTGGCGAGGCTGGCCCGATAATGTCGTCGATTTTTTGGAACCGGAGAGGTACGTCGTCGTCGTGATCGGCGTCAAGGTTGTCGTTGTCGATGCCGTCCGGTGCACCAGGTTTTGGTTCGCCCCTGCCCACGCCGGGGAGCGGCGACTGCTCTCCCAGCACACCTTCTCCAGGAGCCTCGACGACGTTGCTTGTGGTCGCGTACTCCACCGTGAAGACGTCATCTCCGCTGCTCGGCTTGCTGTTGTTGCCTCCAGTGCCCCAGTCCCACTGGGCTTGTTCGTCGAACACCACGTCTCGCGTCACGTGGACGCGCTTCGTGATGGGGTCGTAGGCGCGGTACGCCTTGGTGCCGCGCTCGTAGCCGACGAAGATCATCTTGCGGCCGCGATCGTCAAGCTTCTTCAGGTGCGGCGTCGTGTTCCGGACGTAGGTGATGCAGCCGAATGTCCTGAGGTGATGTACAGCCGGCTTCTTCCCGTGCCACACCTCGAACGGGGTCATCCCATCCACGCTCTTCCTCGGACACCAATTCAGCAGGTACACAGCGGTGCTCACTGCCTCGCCCCAGAACCAGCCAGGCAGGCCCTTGGCCTTGAGCATACTCCTCGCCGTCGCCACCACTGTGCCATTCCGACGCTCGACGACACCGTTCTGCTGCGGGCTGTAGGGCGTGGTATGCTGACGATGCACGCCCTCAGCCGCGCAGTACTCCGCAAACTCGGCAGCGGTGAACTCTCCTCCACGGTCAGTCCGGAGTGCCTTGAGCTTGACGCCGGACTCGCTTTCCGCCCGTGCCTGAAACTCCTTGATGGCAGCCGCGGCACGATCCTTCGATGGGATCGCGGCTACCCACATGTATCTGCTGAGATCATCCACTACCAGCAAGAAGTATTTGTTACCTCTAGGAGTCTCCGGCGAGATAGGGCCGCACAGGTCACCGTACACCAGCTCGAGACGCTGCCGTGCACGGTATTTCGCCTGCGGCGGGAAGGGATTCCGCCTCTGCTTGCCGGCCTGGCAAGCCTCGCACAGTTGGTCGACCTGCCCGATTTTCGGCAGGCCGCGCACCAGCTCCTCCCTTGCCATCTTCCTCAACGCCGCCATGTTGACATGGCCGAACCGCTCGTGCCAGCGCCACGCTGCCTCGCCGTCGCGTCCGCGCACCGCCATGCACGACGGCGTTGCCATCTTGATGCGAAGTACATACAACCGATTGGTCGCACGCGTCACCTTCGCCAGTAACTGGCCGCTGGACTCCCAGATCCTCATCACCCCGACGTCGATGTCGACCTTATAGTCGTCCTCGTCAAGCTGGCCGATGCTGACGATGTTCGTCGTCAGCCGAGGGATGAAGTAGACCCCGGAGAATGACCGGAGCACGCCGTTCTTGCAGACGAACGCGACGGTGCCCTGGCCCTCGATTTGCGCCACCGAGTCGTCGTCGAACCGCACGGTGCCGAGCACCGCCGTGTCCAGCTTTGAGAAGGCGGCCCTGGATCCGGACATGTGGTTGGTGGCGCCGGTGTCAAGGACCCAGGTTTCCGCCTCCCGCTCCTTCTCTTCTCCAAGGTGAACAAACACCTTCTCCTCTCTGATCTCGATCTGGGCGCGCGATCCCGACGCCGTCGCCCCAGATCCGTCGCCGCCATGCTCCTGGCCGGCTCCTTGCAACACCGGATTGGCCCTGGGAAGTGGAGCGGCTGTCGATGGGGGAGGCGCCGGCGACCCGACCGGCGGTGGGGGAGGCGCCGGCAACCCGGCCGGTGGTGGGGGAGGCGCCGGCGACCTGGCCGGCGGTGTGCTGGTGGATTGCGTGCGACGGCGGTGTAGAGGTCAGTGTTGGGGACAGCTTCACGAGTAGAAGTGAGGCCTCCTCGTCTTCTTGTACGACGTGGACCTGCTCTTTTCTAGGCTTCGACCTGTACTCACGGCCCAATGGCCTATTTTCCCGCATCGCCTGCATTCGTCACCAGTGGGCCGGCCTGAGTTTGACGGCCCACCCGAGCCACCATGCCCACGACCGCGCCAGCGTCTTCCTCTTCCTCTGTTCATGCCGCCACCACCACCTCTAGCGCCGCCGCCGGAGTGGTTCTCCGCCTCGCGCTTCTTCCGTCGTGCGTCCCATTCCTCCTCCGTGAGGTATAGCTTTCCCTCGTGCTGCAACGATGCCGACACTTCCTCGAATGCCTCCTCCGCCTCCTTCAGCCGGCCCGTCAGATCGGCGACCGACATCGTCGACACATCGAGGAGTGTCTTAATGGCGATCGTGATCTGCTTGAAATGGGGTGGGAGGTTGCGGAGCATCTTCGCGACGATATCAGCATCCTTCAATTCTTCATCCAGTGCGGCAAGATGCGCCGCCATGTTGTTAAGGCGCAGCGCATAGTCCTCTACAGACTCGCCGTCTTCGAACGTGGCGAGATCGAACTTCCGGCACAGATGCTGCACCGTCGACTTCTTCACGCGATCGTCGCCGACCCTCATGGTCGCGATCGTGCTCCAGGCCTCCTTCGCCGTAGCTTTCTTGGTGATCGTCGACACCATTTCTGGTGGCACCGCGCCGCACAAGGTGTTGAGCGCCATCATCTCTTCTTGCAGGTCAGCGCCGCCCTCCTGGATCACGCTCCAAAGGGCTCTTGCCTTTAGCTTGACCTCCATCAGGAGTGCCCACTCGGAGTAATTGGTCTTGGTGAGGACGGGGTAGCTACTCCCGCTGCTCACCTCACGAATCACCCGATGAATCACGGCGCCGTCCTTGGAGGTGCCGTCTGCTACCTTCTTGGTGCCGTCTGCGACCTTCTTCGAGTCTCCCATGGTCCCAGGTAGGTACTAATGGCTCTTGATGCCACTTGTTAGAACCTCGCCGGAGAGACAACGCACACGTTGCCGGCAGAATCACGGCCGAACACACAAACCCAAGAATACTCACGCGAACACTCCGGACACGATCTTATTTTGGTGCTGCTTAATTGGCAGCTTTTCCTGTGTCTATTCCTTTGCTTAAATGGACAATTACATGGCAAGAAGAAATGGCCTCCAATCAGGCTGATTACACTACAGCTAATTTTCCTAAACATAGCTAGTAATCTAAGGAGAGTAAATCACTAGTATTACGCAGGCAAGGATTATTGTCAACAGGGGAGTCCATGGTCTACCAGCAGTGGCGGAGCTGGCGGATTTCTACGCTTAGAGCCAACTTGAACAGATACAGATGGTTGCCTTGGTGGAGATAATTGCCTTGGGGGAATTATAGACGTAAGAGCAGGAGAATAAAAAGGATCTCAATGTCTTGGTCCTCTTCATTGAGTAATGCTAGTCTACAAAATGGGGCATAGATAATTAGCATTTAGCCATGGGGAATTAACCAATTAGGGATTGCCGGATTGGGAAAAACTGACCTGGCTGCTGCTTGCACTGCTTCGGGCACTGACCGGCCGTCGCGCTGGCCTCCGCCCTCCACCGGTCCACCCTCTACCCCTCCTTGCCTTGGGGTGTTGGGGATTCATCGATCTGGTAGCAAGGAGGAGTGCCAGATGGCCGCCCGCGCCCTGCGCTGCCTCACCTGGCCGCCGGCTCCGCCGGCGCCGCCAGCCGCTAGGGTTGCCGAGCGGCCGAGCCTTTTTGCCGAGCAGCGGAGGGAGGGAGAAGCGGCGCGTTTCTGCGGGGGGAGGAAGCGAGACCGAGACGAGCAGGGGAGGAAGCGAGCGACTGCAGGCCGCTCAGGCGGAAGCAGGCCGGCCATTTGCTGCTGGTCTGTTGGGTGATTTGCTGGGCCGCGGATGAACTTGGGCTGGCTGATGACTAGGGCCACTCTACAAGGATGATGTTTGCTTGACCATGGAGTACAGGGGGTATAAGAGGTTTTTTGGGCCACGCCTAGGGCCGTGGCCCTAGTGGCCCTAGGCCCATATCCGCCCCTGTCTACCAGGCTGTAACTGTTAGTTGTCACTTTTCACGTACTCAAAACCCTCTGCCAGCAGTGATTTGTTGCCAGCAAGCAGCGATACAATGCTTCCCCACGAGCCAAAGAGTGGATTGGCTGATCTCAACAAAATCAATCAGCTAGTTTATCCTACAGGACCTTCCTATGAGTAGGCTATTTTTTTCTTTTTCTTTTTTACCCTTTTATTTTTTATTTCCTTCTCTATTTTGTATATTTTACATGCTTCACATTTATTGAAACTTGAATTAACAATTTGTGAAACACAAATCAGTATTTCTGATAAATTATATCAGCATGTTATATAAAAAATGTTCAACCAATGTATTCAAACAGTTGAACAAGTAGGTTCAAAATGTTGAAGTATTACGCATGCTGATTTTTAAAAATAGAGAAAAAAAATGAAAATTACACATATTGAATCGGACAACATGGTAGTTCATATTGAGTTGGAAACCGACTCACTGTTTGAAAGTAAAACACATTTCAAGTTTAAAATTCTAATAAATAGTTCATCACACACCTACCCCCTCCAATCGAATTGCGCCACGTGTCAGTTGCCACACATAATTTTTTGACATGTTTCTCCACTTATTGCAGTCATCCATTTACTACAGCACTAGTCTCAAAACATTGGAAGGCATGTAAGCTCAAATATTATAAACAATGGATACGAATGATTCGTAGGTAGGAGGTTTCTTACAAATGATTTGTAGGTAGAAGGAGGTTTCTTACAGGACCTCCTATTCATCTCATGGCGTAGAAAACTGAACATTAGTTTCGGTTGGAGAGACGCATAGGTTTTAAAAATCCAACCGAGACTAATTATTCAGGACTAAAGGTCCCATCTTTAATCCCGAGTCTTTCATCCGGGACTAAAGACAAACCTTTAGTCCTAGTTGGTAATAAAAAATATATTCTAAATTCACCCATGGGAGGCTCTTTAGTTCCGGTTGGTGTTACCAACCGGGACTAAAGGGGTCTCCACGGACCATGAAATTTAGACCCGGGACTAAAACCTCTTTAGTCCTGGGTCGAAAAATAACCGAGATTTTTGTTGAGGATGGAAGGTTATTTTTCTACCAGTGCACATCACACAGCACAGCCTGTGGTTTCCGTCCCTCCTTCGAACTCCATTTTCCACTTCCAAGAGAGGTCCTTTTACCTAAACGGTGAAAGACAGATTTCATTTTTATTTCACAAATTGTAATACCATGAAATAGATAGCCCAATGAACTATCCATCTTTCAATTTTTCACAATCTGTCACTGATCTATTTCCTTGAACTTATCTTTGATCGTTTGTGGCAGCAAATTGAGAATGTTTCATGGTGCTTTCCTAGAATTGTTAAAGATAGCCCAATGAGCGGGTTAAGGAGGAGCTAGAGATCTAGGTCATCTAGCATGGTTCTAAATGCAAGCCGTGGGAGAAATAATGTTTTGCCCCTCTCTCTCTCAGCATAGGGTAAAAGACCTCATTATTCTTTCCACTTCCATGTTGCCCATAGTCTCAATCATTTGCAATACATGGTCGAGTTTGGATAGCCATTGGGTGCATGGATGTACATTCCCACCTTGTTAAGTTGAGTAAGGTTGGAACCAACATACTCCCTCCGTTCTCGTTTGATAGGCATATTTTTAAATCTAAACAATTCTCCTTTGATAGTCTTATTTCAGTTCAACTAACCATCCCCTTAATGGTTGTCTCGGGCCTGATACGCGACCCTTCATTCTTCCACACGAGATTGGCTACATGAGCATCAAGAAGTCTAGGTCTTAATGAATCGCTTGTTTACGAGAAATAGTTAATGACATGATTAAATGGATGAGAAGTAGAATTGTTTTCCTTGATTATTGTGCCAAGAGGAAATAATACTATCAAAAAAGAATCGAGGGAGTATCATATTATACACTAGAGTTTATACCACCAACCTTGTGTTAACTTCTTTACATGAAACAATCATGGAAGTATAGGAATGTTGGTGGAATTGTGTGGTCCATCCAACGTACTCGCTCTGTCCCAAAAAGAATGATGTTTTGACATTCAAAATTTATCAAAAAAGAGTGATGTTCTACCATTTAAATCTTATGCATGCATAATTTGACGCGTTGATCTCATGCATGCATGATTAAATGGAAATATATTTTCTTCATTTTCTATATGTAAACTGTTACATGCGTCTTTTTCGTTCACCCCTAAGCTGTCTAAAATTCTAGAAAATCATTTCTTTTTGAAATGGAGGGAGTATGAGTTAATATGAGCTGTTTGGACCCTAGCCCGTAAGTAGGGTTCATACCACCATTCTTAGAGTAATCCTTATAGATGAACGAGGATGAAACTATAAGTATGTTGATGAAATGATATAGTCCACCTGTGTGTAAGTGGACACGCATTTGGACTTTGGGCCAATACAATTCTAATGTTGTTTTTTCCTAGACTGACAACTTCGTTAATTTGGATCCCTCGGGCGAGATGGCTAAGCGTGTACGAAGAGATGCAGCTTCCACACAAAGGTACTAAGAGCACCTCTAGTAATCTCCCTTTCCCCAATCCAACTACCACATTGGGAGAGTTGATAAAAAAATAGTACTCAAACAGTCTCCCTTTACCTTTTCCTTTTTCCAATAATTATTGGGATAACCCAATAATTCACCCCAACTCTCCCTAAATGAAGGAGTTGTGACTCTTCCAATACGGTAGTTGGATTGGGATGAGATTATTGGGAGACTGCAAAAGCAATTCTCCCAATAACGATAAATGTAATATTAGGATATTTCTGATAACTAGTTATTAGAAAATATTTATTGAGGACTGCTGGAGATGCTCTGAGACCTTATTTGGCAAGGGCTTAAAATTAAGCAGAAGTAGCCTTTTTGTCTAGCTCTGCAGCTGCTTAGTAGAAAAGCTCTGGTCCATAAAAATTCATTGTTTGGTAAATTTGATTCCTTCATAGCTTCACCTGATTGCCATGCCTCCATCACCACCTGCCGCCACTTCCCTGACGTCCACAGGCTGGCAACTTTGCTCCCACCCATCTACATCACCTCTCCTTCATCAGTTGGATGGCCGTAAACTCGCAACTCTTTGTCGATTCGGAGAGGTTGGTGTCATCTTGAGGAGGCAGCTCATGGATTCGAGGCAGGGCCACATCGATCCATGCGGTGCTTCATTGATTATGTGCGGCTGGCATCAATTCTCGGTAGCCGACATTGATTCGGGGCTACGACTCCTCGATTCATGCGATGCATCATCGATTCGGGGATGGGGATCCTCGATTCATGCAACCCGGCTTCGATTATAGGTATTGCTCTGGCGTCGGCTGTTGGGGAGGTTGGGGGCTTGGGCTGGACGGCTTGAGCGGAGGGTGGCATGTAATGTCACGAGTTGGAGGGCTCGGGTGCAGGGCAGGAGCAAATAAGCTGATAAGCTGGGAGACCGATGACTTCTTGACTTATCTGTTTTCCCCTTCAATCAGCAGAAGCGCTTCCTAGAGTAGTCATAAGCTACACGTTTGGAATGGCTTTAATCTTTTCCCAACAAGAAGCTAGCTAATAAGCCGTTCCAAACATGACCTAAATAGCGTTGGCGTTCATACCGGACTCCTACTGCTACTATTTTACGTAGCAGACTCGAGATAACAAGTTTGGTGACAATGAAGATGGATCAAATGGTAATAAGAACGTTAAAAATGATGATTTAGATGATGATGAAGAATAATAGAATGACAAATGATGTTCTTCTTCATTGATACCAGGATTTAACGTGACAATGAAAATGGATCAGATGGCAATAAACATATTTAAAATGATGATTTGGACGATGACGAAGAATAATAATTTAATGTTAATATGTCTCACTACATCTTTCTTATACCAATTTAAGGCATGTTTGGTAGAGTTCCATCTAATTCTGATTTTCTATGGGAGCTGATTCTCTGAGAGAAATGATTCTGTGGCTGAAAGTGATTCTCTTCGATTCTCTAGCATAAACTCTTAAAATCAGGATGGAGAATCACTTCACAGAATCAGGAGAAGCTACTTTTTTAAGCTCTCAGCCTCTTAGTTTATTTCAGAGAATCACTTCACAGAATCAGTAGAGAATTACTTCTCTCTAAAAAACTATTTGGCAGAGCTATTGCTGGATTCTACAACGAATCAGCTCTGGAGCTCTGTCAAATGCAGCCACTTGTACCTCTTTGTGACTCTTGTACCATAAAAAATATAATGGCTAACAAAAACTTTCATTTTTTAAATAAACTTGTCTTAATACTCGTATATGCTCTAATTTTATGACTATTTTTTGAATTCTGCTATTTTGGATTTAGCGCCCACTATCTGTGATCCACTACAAAAACACTAATGTGCAATCAGGCCGCTATCCACTAACATTGATTGTTTTATTTTGGTCTCTGGAAACAAAAGAAATATTCCCTCCATTTCAAATTATAGGTCGTTTTGGTTTTCTCTAGCTAGGTTCATAGATTTTGCTAACTACGAACCTTAAAAAGTCAAAATAACCTACAATTTAGGCTGGAGGGAGTTTTTCTTTATTTGGAAGGCATTGAGTTTGGAACGATTTGGAAAAGAAACAGATCGCGAAATAATATAGGAACTGATGAACTTCCATATATAATGTACAGTGTTAAATTCCTTCCCTGTATTATGATGCATAAGCAGTAACAATATTGCATAATTTTGACGTTCGAAATTCAGACAGTCTCTAGCTATAAATAGCCGTGAGCACCAAGAGTCGATCAACATCATCAGCCAAGATTCGTCGCAAGCGGAGGTTAAGCACGAGAAGAAATTCAGAGGAAATCATGGCGCGCGCTGGCGCAGTGGTTGCTCTCGTCGTCCTCGCCTTTCTCGTTACCACAACAGGTAACTCGACGACCAACGATCCCAAGGTTTATTCTGTCGGCATTTCTAGACTGCTGCCACGTCGTTTATCTGTTTTTTCTCGAGAACTAACGCATTGCATGTTTGTTTTGTGCGCATGCGAATGCGATCTCCTCCTGTTGCTGGCGCAGCCTCGTCCAACTCCATGTGCTGCACTGAACACCGACCATGGGGTTTCAACCAGATGGGGTGCTCGCCGGATCAGAACGGCGCCTGCAACTCTTGGTGCCAGAAATGGTGCCGCGGCGGCGAGTGCAAGTTTCGCGGCGGCTACCACCAGTGCCACTGTTACTGCTGAATCGCTGATATCGTGTCCGCAGGCTTGCGTTGGGCTCTATCGTACGTCCACCATGGCTACGGGGACACGATGTCTAGGGCCTCTGTCATTTTTGTCATTTTTGAGTGTTTGCATTTAGTAGGGTTCATGTAGTAATCAAGCTGAATAAGATTATATTGGAGTGGTTGTTTTTTCTGAGAAAATATTTTTGGGGCAGTTAATTCATGGCGTCTATAAAATGAATTTACAATTATCCAAATGTCGCTTTCACGGGTAGAGAAAGGACCTTCCATCTAGCTACAAAGGTCTCGGTTGTTTTTGGACCCGGGGCTAAAGAGGCTTTAGTTCCGGTTGGTGGACTAAAGGTGATCCTCAATAAAAAGCTCATATGTGGAGACACCTTTAGTTCCGGTTGGTATCACCAACTGAGACTAGAGCCTCCGAGGGCTTTAGTTCTGGTTGGTAATACCAACTGGGACTAAAGAGTGACCAACCAGGACTAAAGGGTCCCCACAAGTTACTACAAAAGGATTGCATCCCCTACTTAGTCAAATGTGTTGTGTAGGTAAGATGGTAAGGAAGCTACACGCGAGGCTTGAGGTCATGGGTTCGTATCCCACGCACCGCGCACGCGCATATTTCGCGTGAAAAATCGCATATTGAGGTCGTGGGGAGCCTCTCGAGAATTTAGAATATTTTTTTATTACCAACTGAGACTAAAGGTTTGTCTTTAGTCCTAGGTGAAAGATCCGGGATTAAAGATGGGGACCTTTAGTCCCGAATGATTAGTTCCGGTTGGTTTTTCGAGAGATATGAGGCTTACCAACTGGGACTAATGCTCATATTTCCACCTGTGTTTGATCAAATCTATTGTTGCCATAGACATCATTGCAGAATATGATGTAGTATCTGGATCTAGGGCTATGGATTTTTGATCATTGCTCAGAGGTTTTGGCCATTGATTCATTTGCTTAAAACAATACAGCGTGGCTGATTCAATTGGTTAGTTTGGACTGTCCAAATATGATTTGAAATTTTGGGAGCCTGATGATAACGGAGTGTATAAATCGATGAAGTTGAAGTAAAAAAAAAAGACCTCAGAAGGTAGGAGCAGCTGTACTCAAGATTTGAGGGTCATCGTCAGAGATGCTCTTAGTCTTAGCAAAGGTTATCAAACCACAAAATGGTGAAAAGAGAACCAAACATTTTCATATAATACCGCGTGCTCAACAAGCTAGTAACAGTTTTTTTCATTGCAAAGACCCATATATACAATGTTTTATATCATATCAAAATAAGATCGGTCAAAAAACAAGATTATCAACCGCGTTCCCAGTGGTCATTGACCAAAGTCTCTAATTATTATGTCCAAATGTGGATATGCAGATTATTAAAAGTTTCATTGTATTCTTCATAATCACAGTATACGTATATTGGTGATCTGAGCTATTAACAAAAGCTTTGAATCTATCTATGCATTCTAAATGCCTTATGATTGAGAATGGAAGATGTATATCGTCATCTTCTGTAAATGTAACAAAGTCACGTCAGAGACTAGCTCAAATCATTTTTTTGCTAAAACATCGATTTTGCTCAACACTGAAGATTGCCTTATGAATATGCAGAAAAAGCCCTTTATTACCTTCCTTCCATTCTAGTAGTAGCCTGCTTACCTCCTGCACCCTCCCTTTTGCAATCAGTTACGATAAGTACTACGTATGGTACATGCATCTAAAGAGTATGAACGCCTTGATAGTATTGATCTTTCTCGTAACTCGCTTGAGTATAATAAAGTCACCACGTTAGAAATAATTTGTACTAGCAAATCGAAATTTGAGTGTTGGCGGGCACGATTGGCACCCGCTAGCACAAAGGTACTAGGAGCCGACCTACCAGCACCCGCCAGCACAGATGCATCTTGCGAAATCTTGTGCTGGTTATGGGTATAACCTCGCTTTCCTTTTTTGGTGAGGACAGCTCAAGACTTGGGGTGCTCATGGCCGGTAGAGTGAATTAGTGATAGGAGTTGCCATAGCTGGTTTGGTCTTGTACCAATGCGATAGGATCGAGAACGGACACAGAGACATCATCAACCAAGGCGGCAACACCAGCAACAGCTGCACACTTTGAGACCTTGTTCGGTTTGAAGGGGATTGGAGAGGGTTGTGATGAGGATATCACCTACTCGGATACAACCACATTAGTAATTTTTCATTTACAGGTGAAATAATTCTTTATCATGATTGTATTTGATACATTTGATGAATTAATGCTGCACCATAATGTGTGTTCATTGTCATTTTCAAAAATACATGTGTGGATCTAAAAGAGTGTTAAACATACATGGAAGGCACAGAGGACCAAAGAAGTTGATTGGGGGCCAAGTTCAAGTATTCCCAATGTTCTCCACCAGGCCACCACATCACTTTTGGCGCAAGGAAAGAAAGAGATCAAATCCAACATGTTTTGAGGCTGGATTCGGACTGCAGCACTGCGCCAACTTACGATGGCCGCCACGACCTCATCCAGACTCCGTTTTGGGCGTTCAAGTACTCCTTCGAATCCTTATAAAGCCTATTTTCATATGGATTTAGATTTATGTCCATATCTATTCTAAAGCGGCCGCAATGATCAAATTACTACCGAGAGGTTTTTCTATCCAAGGTGCTGCATCGCCTTATTTTGGCCCGATGGGCCTTGTATCAAGTCGGGTCCAATAAGGATGTGTCCTAGGGTTGGAGTACAACACCAGGACCCCCATGGTCATCCTCCTAGGTATTAATAAGGATTAGAGCTGCTACAAACAGATCGGGTTTTGTTTTGTTGAAAGTTTAGCCATTGCTACTTCCTTGTAGACGTGTGTGTCGACTAGACCATCCGTTCTATTCGATTCAGAACCCCAACTTTGTGAGTTCAGATTAGTTTTTATCTCCATATTTGCAATTGAGTTACTTGTTCTACTTGTTCTTGCTTGTTTCTCGATTGCTTGCAGGAATTACCCTAGTCGTTTGATTGACCATGCTCCACAAGATCGCGATGACCATTGGAGGTGGTGTATTGATTGCTAAGGCGCAACATCCTTGGATGGTTGTAGTCGGGCCGTAAACGTCGTTTCTATCCACAAATCGAGTTATTCACCTTCTCTCATCGAAAGACCGGGATTCAACTCTAGTGGGTTTTTATCAGGTTGGAGGGAATTGGAAGGGATTAAATCCCCTACAAGTCAAAATCCTCCTCAATCCCCTCCAATCGCCCTCGATCCCCTTGGGAAGAGGATTAACCGAACAAGACCTCATGCGGAACTTTGCCCACGAGGCCGGCTGCGGGCACCGATGGCTACGATCAGCGTGGTGTACAAGAGTAGGTTCCCGACTTGCATGGCCATGGCCGTGAAAGTGCTCAACACCACGCTGGGCATGCGAGCAAAGGTGCATTTCATGGCAGAGCGAGGTCGGTACCATTGGCTGGACCTACCACGTCAATCTCATCTCGTCTGGCTCAGTGGCTTCTGCTTCGATGCCCCGGTGATGGAAGGCGCTAGCAGTGTTCGAGTATATATATGGAGAAAGGCTCTGTTCAACCCAGTACCGGAGAAGGTGATCCCGTTCGTGAAGCTTCACGAGATCGCCATCAGGACAGCGAAGGCGCTACGGATCATCCACTAATCACTATGACATCAAGCCAGAGAACGTCCTCGTGGGCGCAGGCCTCGAGCTTGGTCTCTTTGGCTTCGGCCTCACCAAGCTATGTGCGACAGGGAGGCTAGCCACCTGACAATCACCGATATATGCGCGGGGGTAACGCCATGGTACGCGGTGCCGGAGCTGTGGATGCCGCTGCCGGTTACACACAAGTTGCGACGTGTACAGCTACGGGTTTCTCCTTTTCGAGGTCGCCAGAACATTTTATGCGAGGTGCTCGGGAGGCGCCAAAACTCGGAGCTGAGAGCTAGAGGTGGCCATGCCCCGCAACCCGTTCCCGCACCTATAATTCGGGGGTGCTTCTTGTCTTGTGAAAAAACAATAAAAACATGAAAAATAGTACGTGATGGCTGGGTCAGCGTGTACAATGATGTTGAATCACCTATCCAATCTTACATGTTCTACTTATAGGAGGATTTGTCTTCCTCAGCTGTAAAAACTCTTTTCACATTTGGTCCCATGCACTGGCGAATTCAACCAAGCCCGCCGAACCAGTATGTCGAACCCGCGAGGTCGTCAAGCGTGAGCGCCTCGCCGACGACCGCATCTTCATCGTGGACGGAGATTGAGGTACATTTCCTTCCCTAATTAGCACCTATTATTGATACGCGAGAATAATTGAGCGACGCGTTTTTTTTCTACGAAAAACTTGCCGCGTCCGACGCCTCCCCGTCCCTGCCGTGCGACGCTCGAATTTACCTCTTCCAGCAAAAACAACAGTAAATTTCCCCTACCATTTTTAGCAATGCTCTCCTCTACTTATATCAATGCTCTCCTCTACTTATACAGCCCGTTCAGCAGCGCTGAAACCAGCCGGCTGGGCTTTTTCCGGCTAGGCTTTTCAGCCCAGCTATTCGGCTGGTCTAGTAGAAGCCGTTCGAGCGGCTGCTGCCACCGACGCCCGTTGCTTCAGTTTTGCTGCCTCTCGCCTCCCGTCCTCATCCAAATCTCACCTCGCTCTCGCCCGTCGCTCGCTCTTGCTCTGGATCCGCCGCCGCCACTCCCTCCGTTCACCTGCTCCCTCGCTCTCGCCCGCTCTCCGCCGCCGGTAGTCCATCACGTCGCCCGCTCCCTCGCGCTCGGCCGCTCTACGCCGCCGTCGCTCCCACATCTTACCCCCTCCCTCGCGCTAGCCCACTGGCCGTATCCGTCAATCCCTCGTCTCGCTCGCTCTGTCGCGCTCGCCCGCCCGCCGCCGCCGTCGCTCCCAAATCTCGCCCGCTCTCCGCCGCCGTCAGCACCTCCTGCTTCGTCCTTGGCGGCCGGGTCCCTCTGTTGGTCAAGCTGCAGAAATCGGGTAGATCCAGCATGGGAGGCCTATTCCGCGCCGGCGACGGACTATTCGGCCCAACCGCAGCGCCGCGGCAACGGGAGTGAACGCGGCCGCCAGGGATCATCGTCGCCACCAAGCACGGCAGCCGGGATCCGAGCTCTCCGCCACGCCGCCTTCACAGTGCCCCCCCAGCAACCCCCCACCCCCCGGCCGCCTGCCAACTAGAGCTGCAGGAGGTCACCCAGAGACGCCATCCGCCGCATCGAAGCTGTGCCGCCGCCGTCCCCTGACGAAGCCTCCCTTGTACATCCAGGTAAGGCTTCTGCACCAGTTTTGGTAGCGATAGGGTTGCTTGTGGTAGTTGACTGAGTTCATTTTCAACTGTTTTGCAGGTTCATGGTTCACATTCTGTTGGGTGGTGCAACAAATTCTTGAATTTGATCTGCTAACTCCTACCTTCCTTAATGTACAGCCCTTCCTCTTCTACTGCTTCGTGCACATGCTTTACTGCTGGAATGCCTATGATTATGATCCATGATGCCTGCTTTCAACAAACCCCGTGAACATGCCTGTGCACCTAGGGCTGCTTTGTTGTTCTGTGCAGTAGCATTGTACTTGATCCATTTTCATACAGTGATGTCTTACGATGAAAATTAGCCATACATGTTCTGTCCATGACATGTTTGCTCATACTGATCTCTTGTTTTGTTGATGTATGGGTTTCATTACGATGTCATATTTCTTCTGTCGTCATGTCCTTCATTCAAACTGCGGCTATAACTCGCGTTGGTTGAAACTTAGCATGCTATTGTCCATGTTCATGAAGTTAGCACTTGTGTGCATTATGCTTGTGATGCTTTGGAATTCCTCTGAAATGTGCAACCCTTCATACAACACACTCAACATAAGTAATGTCTCTATTTTTTTAACCTTTCCAGGTGTCTGCTACAAGCCTAGTAGCAGCCCACCCGTGACGAACTACCTACGGTGCCCACACTGGCATCGTCATCCACTTCTTCGTGCTCTCCCCCACCGGTCTGTCCATACAATTTGCGCCACAAACATGCCAAGACAGCTGCTAAGGCAAGTAACATATCCATTGTTGGAGGTATGCCCTAGAGGCAATCATAGAGATGATGATATTCCATTTGTATCCATAATTTATATTGTGTTCCTTGAATATCCATTAAAGGCTACTTGAATTGATTTGCAATTATGTGAATTGTATGTGAAACTCTTTACTTGTATGGTTAGTTTTGATGAAGTGGTCAAAGGGTTTGACTTCACCAAGAACGAAGAAGAGTCTTGTGTTTACAAGAAGGTTAGTGGAAGCTCTGTAGTATTTCTAATCTTATATGTGGATGACATATTGCTGATTGGAAATAACATTCCTATGCTTGAGTCTGTAAAGACTTTACTGAAAAATAGTTTTTTGATGAAGGACTTAGGGGAAGCAGCATATATTCTGGGCATTAAGATCTATAGAGATAGATCAAAAAGGCTTATAGGATTAAGCTAAGATACTTACATTGACAAAGTGTTGAAATAGTTCATCATGGAAGAGGCAAAGAAAGGGTTGTTGCCTATGTCACATGGCATACATCTCAGCAAGACTCAGTGTCCTTCGACTGCTGATGAGCGGGATCGCATGAGTAGAGTGCCATATGCCTCAGCTATTGGATCTATCATGTATGCAATGATAAGTACTTGCCCAGATGTTTCATATGCGCTAAGTATGACAAGAAGACACCATACTGATCTGGGTGAGAGTCACTGGACAACGGTGAAAATATTCTTAAGTGCTTGAGAAGGACTAAAGATATGTTCCTCGTCTATGGAGGTGAGGAGGAGCTCATTGTAACAGGTTACACCGATGCTAGTTTCCAAACCGACAGAGATGATTCAAAGTCACAATCAAGATTTGTGTTCACGCTAAATGGTGGTGCTGTTAGTTGGAAGAGTTCCAAGCAGGAGACGGTGGCCGATTCTACGACAGAAGCCGAGTACATCGCGACTTCGGAAGCCGCGAAGGAGGGTGTTTGGATAAGGAATTTCCTCATTGAGCTTGGTGTGTTCCCGAATGCATCCAGCCCATTGAATCTCTACTGTGATAACAATGGGGCAATTGCGCAAGCAAAGGAGCTAAGGAACCACCAGAAGAACAAACACGTAACGCGGCGATTTCATCTCATTCGAGACTTCGTTAACCGGGGTGAGATCAAGATATGCAAAATACACACGGATCTGAACATTTCTGATCCGTTGACAAAACCACTCCCGCAGGCTAAGCATGATGCGCATGTAAGAGCTATGGGTATTAGGTAACTTCTAGATTGACTCTAGTGCGAGTGGGAGACTGTTGGAGGTATGCCCTAGAGGCAATCATAGAGATGATGATATTTCATTTGTATTCATGATTTATATTGTGTTCCTTGAATATCCATTAAAGGCTACTTGAATTGATTTGCAATTATGTGAATTGTATGTGAAACTCTTTACTTGTATGGTTATTCTAAAGTTGTCCCTAGTCGGAGTTCATGTGAGGATACACATGAATATTAGACTAGCACATGTATTAGTTGATGACTATGTTTCATGAGTCATAGACATGGAGATGTTAAACTAATAATGTGGGCACATGTGGAGACATGTGCTAGGACTAACCCAACACGAGAAGTAGGTCTCTCTTTACATAACATGTACGCTTTGTCCTTAGACCTGAGATTGTCGCATGTACTCAAGATGTGGATCGACTTACTTAGGGGCTATCAAACGCTACACCATGACAGGGTAGTTAAAAAGGTAGCTTTCGGGTTTGTCAAGAAGCATGCTGTGAGACATGGTCAATCAAGATGGGATTTGCCCCTCTCTGATTGAGAGTGATATCTCTGGGCCCCTCGAGTGATCGGATTCGAAAATGCACGGCCATGCTACGTACGGTTAAGAGTTAACCTACAAAGGGATTCCAAATTACAGGATCCAGAAAGAGCGGTCGGCTTGAAGCTAGATCAAATATCGTGAGGCAAAGGGAATAGAATGTACATGATGTTGTGATGGTTCATCTGATATGATCTTCATGTGCGTATAGGAGTTGGCACGTCTTGCTAGAGGCCGCTACCGACTATTGGGCCAAGTAGGAGTACTCGGGCCATGTCTATACGTATCCGAACCCATAGGGTCACACACTTAAGGGGCTGGAAGCCCAATTCGGATGTGATATGAGTTGGATTAGGTTTAGAAGTACTAATGGGCCTCGGACCCAGAGGCCTGTCAGGAACCT
Source organism: Setaria italica (assembly GCF_000263155.2). NCBI lineage: Eukaryota > Viridiplantae > Streptophyta > Magnoliopsida > Poales > Poaceae > Setaria > Setaria italica. The sequence goes on along the minus strand of NC_028453.1, from coordinate 24,014,130 downwards.
CTATAAATAGAGGGGTGGGGGCGCCCTAGGGTTTACACCTTTTTGGCGAAACACGTCTGCCGTGCCTCCCACGCCCTTGCCTGTTGCAACTCGCGGACCTAGCAGTCCGGCTTGTGATGCTTCCTCCCTGCACGTGTGGATACCTTGGAGGTGTTACGCCTGCAGCACTTGGACGAGCCGCCAATGAGCCACGACGAGCCGCCGACTAGCTACGACGAGCCGATGATGAGCCGCGGCACGAGGACGATCTCGCTATACATGGACGAGCTGCTGAGGAGCTGCTGGACATCGACTTGATCGACTACGTGTTCGACTACGCTGATCGACTTCGCTGCATCGACGCGAATCTACATCTTCCGCACCAGCTGAAATTGTGTACTTGTATGCCTCCTGGTTATCCGTACTTCGGTGTAATATAATTGCAGCTGCTGTGTACTCACATGGCTTGCAATCGTGCCAACTGGGATGAGGCCATGACAAAAACTTTGCTGGACCTGTGCATTGCTAAGAAGAACCAATTCAATTGGAGCAACATATGCCTCACTAAGTTGGGATGGAAGCACGTGTACCGCAGCTTCAACCAACAGACTGGGATGAATTTGGGCAGCAAGCAGCTGCAAAACAAGATCAACGCCCTGCGGAGAGCATTCCTGAGCTGGAAGGACTTGCAATCCCAATCTGGTTTAGGGCGCGACAAACAAACTGGTGGCGTTGCTACTGATGCCATCTTTTGGGATGACGATGAAGCGGTACGTCCTATGACAGTCCCATAACTTATTCCTCATCTTATTTGTAGCAACATATTTTTATTACTGACATGTACTGTTTGTCATTGCAGGAAACCAGTGCTGGTGCTGCCCAGCCGAGTTTCCAGCCGAGTTTTGTTAAGCCACCACCGTTCCTTGATGAATTGTACACATTGTATGGCCGTGACACCCAGGACAGGGGCACCTTGCTGACGGCAGGAGGTATTCGTGAGGCGACACCTAGCGTGGGGACTAAGGCCAATGCACAGGACTTGTACCAGGACCCCATGGCTGCTAGTAGTGCTCATAACTTGTCCAAAAAAGAGAAGAAGATGGTCTACGTTGACAGTCCTCCTAAAAAGAAAAGTGGCATCTTGGAGGACTATGTTAGAGACCTTTCTGAAACTGTGGCAACGAGGAGCCAGAAACATGGCGACCGTGAATAGGAGGAACTGGACCGTGCAATGCAGCTTATAGAAGAAGATGGTCTATAGGAGGGGTCTGAGCTGTACCGCCAGGCACTTTATTTATGTAGGAACTCATTGTATCGGAGGGCCTTCACGAAGATGAAAACGAAAGAGGGCCGATTGAATTGGATCCAATTCAACTGGGATAGGGAGAACAAGTAGAGTGATTATGGCATGACTTTGTTTTATTCTAGTGATGTGTACTGATGGGTTGAAACGATAATGTTTCCTTATGGGTTGAAACAATAATGTTTGCTTATGTAACGTGTCTTGTGCCATGAACATTATGTTGTAGTGCAAGTTAAATTTTTTTCAAGTTTAGTGTCGCCCATGATTCATAGTTCATCATCACTTTTTTTTAACTTGTGTCACAACGCTTGGGTTAATAGTGATTTGGAATTTTGATGTCTGTTGTCTACGTCCTTTGACAGGAAGGTGGTTAGCTCATTGGAGGCTCTCAGCAGGAGAACTAGGAGGAGGATTGGTTTTATTCTAGTGAACCTGAAGTAAGGTGGGGATGGTGAACCTGAAGTAAGGTGGGGAGGCAACTCCACTGGCGCTTGACAGGTTTGAAACAAATGCATCTGTAAAATGTGGTGCAACTAGAAATGTGTAGGCTGTGTTGGTTGATGCCCTCCACTTGTGCATGCACAGGTTCATTCAAGTATGAGTAGTGCTGAGGAACCAAACAGTGACACCGGCAGTGATTCCAGCTCTATCGTGTACGAGCTGGTGAGTGTAGCAGCAGCTGTAGCCGCATATGTGGAGGTGAATAGAAGGCAACCTCCTGTGGTGAACCCGCCAGTGGAGTTGCCACGCATGACCGGACGGCAATGGGTTGAGCTCAATCTGTGGGAAAGCATGAGGTGCTTCGACAATTTTTGTATGTATCCCGATGCGTTCCTTCAGTTGCATGACATCTTGGTTAACAATCATGGGTTGCAATCATCACAAGGGGTAGAATCTGTTGAGGCTTTAGGTATGTTCGTGTGGGCGTGTGCGACACAACAGCTTGTCGTCAAATTAGAGATAGATTTGAGTGGAGTTTGGACACAGTTAGTAGGAAGATGGCGCATGTGGCAGATGTAATATTTTCATTTGCCCAGACGGTAATCGCTCCAAAGGATCCTGCGTACTCCAAGGTTAATCATAGGCTGAACCAATATGCACCGTTCTTTGATGGGTGTATAGGTGCTCTAGATGGAACACACGTTCTCGTACAGGTCGGGCGCGAGTCTCGTTTGGATTTCATTAACAGAAAAGGGTGGACAAGCTTTAATGTGTTAGCGATAGTGGATATGGATATGTGATTCACGTACGTAGGAGCGGGGAGGGCAGGGTCCTGTCATGACATGTCGGTGTTGCGGGAGTGTATGGAGAGACCGAACTACCCGCATCCACCTTCAGGTATGGTACTTGCCTAATTACGCACATGATGCTGCAATTGCAAAAATTGGTGCACTAATGGTGAATATTTTTTATTTTCTGTAGGAAGATAGTATTTGGTGGACTCGGGGTACGCAGTTCGTGAAGGCTATCTGGGGCTGTATTGAAGTACTAGGTACCATTTGGAGGAATTCAGCAGAAGAGCGGCTGACAGTTTGGAGGAGAAATTCAACTTCCACCATTCCAGTCTTCGCAATGTTGTCAAACGAGCATTTGGCGTGCTCAAATCCAGGTGGCATATTTTACGGCAAGTTCCATTATATGATCGAGAGAGGCAAACGAAGATCGTTATTACTTGCTTCGCACTCCATAATTATTTGCTGGACCTTGCCGATGCAAGTACTGCAGGTTCGAACATGGCGCGAACTCTGGACTCATAGGTGTCCGCATGGGTCGCAGTAAATGCTACTCCTAATATGGTCAGTGTACGAGATTGGATCGCGGCAGGAATCTATTTGATGTAAATGTATGCGTATGCTGTGTATGTTTGTATTGTATGTTGTATGTAAGCAATTGTGTGCCTTATTCTGTACGTTCGTACCTTTTCATTGTGTTGGTTAAGTTTGCGCTAAAATTTTTTAATTTTGTAGATCCTTTTACCTTTACAAATTTAAATTTGAAATGTAGCAGCGCATCAGTACGAAAAACAACCCCAATAACCCAAGCAGCAGCTAGCAGCGGTGGCCAGCTGCTTCTACCGCCGCTTCCAGCTGAAGCCAGCAACGCAGCCAGGCAGCTACTGCTACCGCCGCTTGCAGCTGAAGCCAGCTGCAGCGCACCGAACGGGCTGATACTTGCGCACCTCCGTCCCCCCGGTCCTTCCATTGCATAGAGCGCATCGCATTGGACGACCGAAGTAGAGGAAGCTGCTAGAAGCAGAGCAGCAGGCGCGTTGAGTTGCGTTGCGACGACGACAGCGACGACGGTGAAGGCGGAGGGGAAGAAGACGAAGGGAAAGCAGGTCATTGAGATCCGGCGCATCGAGAACAAGGAGCGCCGACAGGTCACCTTCTCCAAGCGCAAGGCGGGGCTCCTCAAGAAGCAGTCCGAGTTCAGCCTGCTCTGCGGTGCGCAAGCCGTCGTCATCATCTTCTCCAAGAAACAGGAGCCCCACCCACAGCAGGGCGACAACGAGGCGGGCAAGGGGGGCAAGCCCTCCGGCGGCGGCGGCAACCTGTTCGCGATGGGCACCCCCTCCGTCGACCACGTCCTCCGCCGCGTTGACCCGCTCCCAGGCGACGAGTTCCTTCCGACGCTCGAGCACGTGGACGCCGCCGCCGAGCGCGCCGTGGTGGAGTCGATGGTGCGGCAGACGGAGGAGTCCAAGGCGCGCGTGGCAGCGGAGGCGGCGCAGACGGATGAGCGCCATCGGGGCCAAGGTGCTCAAGGCTGTCCCGGCGGGCCGGGAGCGGTTCTGGTGGGAGGCCGACGTGCAGGCGCTCGGGGAGGCGGAGCTGCTGGAGTTCGCCAGGGCACTCCAGCGGCTCAGGGACTACGCGCGACGCCGGCCAGCTTACAAGCCTGAACATTCTTCATTTGAATTTGCTCCGGGTCCGCGAAAGAAAGTTAGGCCTAAATTCGCTGTGTTTTAGAGAGGGCAGAATACCTTTTTTGTGCGGCATTTTGAAGAAAATTGTGCTATGTTCCGTGCTGAGATCCTCCTAATTGCATGTACCTTTTATTTTTCCTCCCTTTTTATGCATGATGGATAAAACTTCTCTCGTGTTTCTCTCTGTGGGTGTGGTTGGTCACATTCTCGAATCTCAATGCTTTTATTCGATCGGTACTTGGACTAAACAGGTGATCGCAATCCAGTCCATGCGCAGCCTCGAGTTCTTAGAGAGTTCGGTTTTGTAGTCCTGCCACAGTACGATACTGCCTGGTCCAAACTAGAACACAGATTTCTTCGGACATATTTAGAGAAGCAAAGAATTTCACGGCAATTTCAGGATGAGCAGTTCAATGTCCCTCCACAGGGAAGGAGAGCAAAACTACTTGAAGGCCGGGCACTGGAAAGGTTCCCACGAGCATCTGAATCAGGAACGCTATCAACCGCAACAAGGTTCCACCCACATTGATCTTCGATCACGAACCATTCACTCGGCGCTGGTATGCTTTAGAAGGTGCTAATGCTGCTAGCCTTCTACTACAGGCTGCCGGCAATGTCAAAGACTGCAGGGTAACATAGCTACATCGATGATTTAGGGCTTTATCACCCCCATCACATGCATTATTATGGTATCCAGCTTTGGATGGTAAATGTAAAAATGAACTTGTGACACATCGATCGTGCCAGATTGGATGGGTATTTTGTGGCACAACATATGCCTAGCTAGTAGAACTAATAGTCAAGCAATAATAATTTATTATCCGTAGCTCCGCCAGCCAACAGCCACACTTATCTTAAAATAATATGGACTAATAACTAAAGAAATAAAAGATCTCTGTGTTTACCAGAAACATAGTCATCCATATTTCTGTAAATAATATCCGGGAGCAAAGGAATGCAAACAGCTAAATGTAGTCGGGAGGCTGATATATTGATTGCAGAAGCTTATGTAGATAATGTCTTTTCTGAAAATAAAAGAAAACGAAAAAAAAAGGTCTCTAAAGTCAGATGAGCTGCCAAGAACTCATCATCTCGTCAAAAGTTGAAACAGATGGATAAATTATTAGGCATATCTGGTCATTGGTGAACAATCCATATGTATTAACACGGCCACTTATACAGGAGATTGCAATATTCCACTTCCATAAACCCAATGCTCTTTATCACAATAGAGTTGTACTAGAATAAAGACAGACATGGCATATGAGAACGCTATTCCTAACCATCACTCGAGTAAAATTCGATTTCTCCTATCAATTGACTTTTTAGGCTCCTTTGTCAGCCCACTTCCCTGGGAACCCGACCATTTCCGCGCGCCGGCGGCCCACGCGGGATTCTTCCACGCGGAGTCCATTTTGCGCATTTGGCAGCTTGCTGGGCCGTGGCTTTCAGCCCGAATGAGCCCATTTTCCACGCGGAAATGCTCCCGACGTCCACAGGTCGGGAATGCGCCCCATCCCCGTCCCCGTCCATCAGTCTCTCGCGACTTCTCCTCCTCGCGCAAGAGACCTTCGCCGCTGCCACCTCATCTCCTCCGCCGTCGCCGCCTAATCTCCTCTGCCGCCACCCTTGTCTCCTCCACTCACGACTCACGCGAGCGAGAAGTGCTGCCCACTCCCACAGGAATCCGCCGCCACTGCCGACCACTGCTGTTGCTCCTGGCTCCCGCGTGCTCTCTCCAAGATTCCAGGTCCAGGTGTGCCTCCAACATCCCTTCTTCCTAATCCCCATATTCGAATCGTCCCATTCCTCTTCTCACATTTATTTACTTTCTTGCTAGGGTTCTACTCCGGCAATGGCTCGATTCCTACAGCGGCTGACTCCCCTGCCACCTCCGCCTCCCCATCAGCCATCGGGTGATTCACTTGGTTATTGCTTGTTACAAATTGGAACACTTTGGCTAGTTGTAACATGAGTAGTGGGATTTACACTGTAGTAACTATTCCTTTTCCAGTTACATACCTCAGTAGATGTTGCAACCATGAAATTTTCAAGCCAAATCATCATTGGAAACACACTACAGTTGCATATTGGAAGCCAATACAGTTTGTTTCCCAAGTTGTTTTGTAGTCAGGTGTAGTTGCTAATAGTCCAATAAATCTTTTTTGCTTGTTGTTCGTTGTGTGATATTCTATTAATTTGACCGCTCAGATTGAAGCATTTAATTTGATTTAATCACTAGAAGAAATTGTGGTGCTGAGATTGTACTCATGGATTCATTTCATGTATGTATATGTGAATCTGGTGCTTGCTGACCTATGTGATTTTTCTTATTTTGGGGAGTTACTTCTTAGTTTTACATGTCAGGATAGGTGTTCCTCAGGACCTCATCTTATTACTTTGCTAGGATAGGTGTTCCTCAGGACCTCATCTTATTATTTTGCTCGGAAGAAAATGGACTTATCTAAACTACCATTAGGTTATATTAATCACCAATGTCATGTTATTATGTACATGTTGTTGAGAATTTGGGGATAGAAAGATCCATTATATTTTTGTTGATCGAGTGCAGTGGTCATATTATTGGAGCTTAGAGCAGAAAGAGGGTATGTTAGTCCTTATGCTGAGCTTTCATATTGCCTAACGATGAAAACACACTTTTCCTAAAATTTTGAGGAAATGTAGTTCCTTCTACCTTTATGATTTGTAACTGTGTATTTATTTTGCATAGAACTACAGCTTACAAGACATTATATTTAAAGCCTTTTAGCTATCTATCGTTACATGCTTTGGAACATTGGTCTACATAGGTTTATCCGTTATAGCAACATTTCCACTAGATCTAAACAAGTTATTTCAGAACTATTGTTCAGTTATATTTTTTCACAGCATGATCTGAACTATGATGATAGAGAAATAGCACCATTTTACTACTAGATCCCATCTATTTTTTTTCCTTTTTGTTTCATTACTAGTAGTTCCAATCTATCTGCATGCTGACTGCTGATTGCTAAGACCAAGCAACATTATCTTCCTCTTTTCCCTATATACACACACCATGCAGCTAGACTATGTAAAAAAAAAACCCACAGCTAATGGTGCACATTGACATAACCCTTTTTTCGGGATACTTTTAGGGGTCATGCACACACATTCTTATGCAGTAACAAAGTAGTATTAAGAATATTCAATCTGCCACTTAAACCTTATTTGATGGGTTACTATATTAGTTTGTTAGCCTAATTTCTCTAGATAATGGGGTCTTGGGAGAAGCAAGTTACGCAGTTCTTGTTGGAGGAGGAGGAAGAGAATGATGAGCTATTTTTTGTACTTGTTCCTACCATAATTCCGTACCTACAAGAAGAGAAAATGCATGCACACATCTTCCCTTCCTGGTGTCAAAAAGGTTAAGGAAGTCCTTAAAGGGAACCCGAGTTGGTGTAAAGTTGAGTTCCGAATGGAGTCTGAAATATTTAAAACCATAGCGAATTTTCTTAGAAGAGACAATTTTCTCCGTGACACACGAGGTGTTGCTATTGAGGAGCAGCTTGGGATGTTCATGTTGGGATGTTCATGTTTATGCTCTCACATAATGCTAGCAACCAAAGGCTACAGAAAGCTTTTTAACACAATGGCGAGACGATCCATCGGAAAATAACAGACGTTTTCAAAATAATTCCTGCCTTAACTCATCGATTTGTGAGACTACCAAGTTCATTCCAAACTCATATCAAAATCATGATAGATCCTCGTTTTATGCCCTTCTTTCAGGTGTGCATAATCCTTTCCCCAATCTTTTCTTTCCTTGCATGCCAAGTCCTTAATTTCTTTCCTTCCGTGCTGAATTGCATTGGTGCAATCGATGACACTCATATACCAATCACCATCGCAGAAGGTAAGGTCCCTCCCTAAATAAATAGGAAAGGAACCCTATCACATAATGTTATGTTAGCATGCAACTTCAACCTTAACTTCCCATTCATTTCATGTGGCAGGAGAAGCTGATAGGGCTGCTTGGAACTCAGCTTATGAGAAAGGTCTTGTTGAAATATTACTTGACTACAAAGATAACCCCAAATATAAAGATCAAAATGGTTGGGTATCGGAGGGCTGCAAGATTATCACCAGCAAGTTCAATGAGAAGTTTCCCGCAGCTCATTTCACAAAGAAGCAGGCGCAGGAGAAGGAGAAGGAGCTCAAAGCTAATTATAAGGCACTAAGAGATGCTAAAAGAGACAGTGGTAATGGTTGGAATGAATCTTTGTGTATGATTAACGGAACCAAAAGTATGGGAGATGCTAATTGCGGTAAGCCATTTGGACTCTATATAAAATATGCTAAGAAGTAGCTAAGTTATCGTTGTTAACTAATTATCCTTTTCTGTTACATTCAACAGAATCACCCAAGAGTAGCAAAGTTTCGCAAGAAGCCATTTCCCCTCTTTTACCAATTGGAAGCACTATATGAAGGTGAAGTTCCCTCACTTGCATAGCTTAATTTATTGCTTTCAGCATCAAACAATTTTGTGGTTCTAATATGAGTTCCAATTGTCTCTTGAAAATAGGAAGTGTTGCTAAAACTAAACTTCACATCAACTATGCAAGTGGATCCACCTTCTACTCCTGCACCTCCTGCTGTTCCTCCTCCTGCACCTCCTGCTGTTCCTTCTTCTGCACCTCCTATTGAAAGAAGTAACTCTGAACAAAGTAGCAGTCACTTGGGTGCTAATCCCTTTACTTCGAGTTTCGATGGCCAAGAGACTTCTAGTGCACATAATGAACGCAATGAAGCTCAAGATTCAAGACAGGAAGAAGGTGAAAGTGGGAAAAAGCGTAAGCAAAGTCACATTGGATCTGCTCTTGAGGGATATGTGGAGTAAAAAAGAGCCAAACCAGCAAAACTGTGCAAGCTCTTGAAGAAAGGAAAAGGTGTGAGGAAGAATTTTTAGTTGAGAAGTGTGTTGATCAAGTGGATGCTATGGCTGAATTAACCGATAACGAGAAGTCATATGCTTTGGATGTCTTTGAGTCTGGGACACACAGGAAGATATTCATTACAACCAAGAATCCTAATGTTTGATTAATGTGGCTAAAGCGAAAAATTAGGTATGTCTCTTTGAACATGCTCAGTGTATGATAATTGATTAACTTCTGTAGCTTTTGTAGCTTCTGAATTAATCTTCTGTAGCTTCTGAATTATTAACCTTCTGTAGCTTCTGAATTATTAACCTTCTGTAGCTTCTATGAATTATTAACTTGATCATTAACTTGACTATGGATTAACATGTCTGTTTGTCTATATTTGTCTACTTTGAATTATATGTTGAATCTAAGCCTTTAATTGTTAATCTGACTGTAGATCTCTCATGGATCATACTTCAGTGAGCTAACTACTACGCGATCAGAACCAAGTTGGTGTCATTGGGATGGAATGAACCATCTCTGCTATGTCTTATTACCGATGGGAACAAGGATGTGGTTGGAATTGGCTAAACTATATGTGCTCTGTTTCAATATTGTTTTAGCTAAAGTTTTATAGTCTCTAAATAATTTATATATGGTGATGGGGACTGTTGGTGGCGATGTGGTGTCATCTGCTGTTGAGCCATGGAGGTGTCATGCATGTGATAAAATTGTTTTTCTGCTAGACATACATGTCATTATTTATGTGGATTAAAGTGAACCATAATTTGAATTTATGGATGGTCATGTAAGGTTGGTGCAGATTTTTGGTTTTTTGAGATGTTTCAATGCGTTTATGATCTTTCTAAATATTTCTGATTTTTCTTTAATTTTTTCTAAATTTTTTGAAGTATTTTTTGCTTCAAAAGGGAATTTAGTCTCTTAGTTTCCAAACCCAGACGGAGAGATCCTCCCGGCCTACTGATTTGCCACCGGAAAATTGACTCCCCTCGCTGCCAAATTAAGCCTTAGCGTTGGCTCCTCTGTTTCCCTGTTGGACCACGATGCGTTGGTTGCTGTTTTACGGCCCATTAGCAATGCTGACTTGCTGTTGTTTTGCGCGTGGTGGGGTGGGTCAGCAGGCCACGACCTGATTAGCACAAAAGTGAGCTGGCCGGGTTAGCCTGCTAGGCCTGCTAGTGAGGTGGAGTTAAATCAGGCTACAAGTTGGGCCTCGGCCAGATGATAGTAAAAGGGTTAGATTGGGCTTACTTCATGGCTTCGACCGTTTCGGAAACGCTATCCATCTTTTGGAAAAAAATTTTCTTCCTCACCTTCCAGTGTTTGAGATTCGTGCAAAACAACCCACACCGTTGGATCCCACAAACCCTAACACATATCACCCTACCTCCTGCCTCCTCCACTCCCGTTGTCGCCCCTGCCTCCTCCACTCCTACCGTCGCACGCCCCTCCTGCCGTTAGTGCCGGCGCCCCTGCCTCCTGCCTCCTCCACTCCCGCCGCCGGCTGTTGCGCGCCCCTCCCGCTGCCGGCCATTGCGCACCCCCGCTGCCATCAGCCATCGTGCGACCCCACCCCCCGCTGCCACCGCCGCGACCTCATGCGCCGCCGCCCCCTGCAGCCCGGTGCCGCCGCGCCGCTCGCCGGCGCCGGAGAAGAAGGTTCCGAAAAATGTTGGGTTCAACTTTTAAAAAAAATGTAGGCGAAAAATGTTGGGTTCAACTAAAAAAATGTAGGCAAAACTTTGTTGAAGAAATGTTGGTTCAACTTTTCTTTAAAAATATTGGTTCAACTTTTGTCGGAAAAATGTTCGGAAAAAAATGTTGATTCAACTTTTTATAAAAAAATATTGATTCAACATTTCTCTAAAAAATGTTAATTCAACAATTCTCGTCCAACATTTTTTACATCCTCATGCTAGTTCACCTAAAGCTCCAACAGAACGGGATAATTAGCTAGCCAGCGTCAGGCAATAGTTATAGTTAATGGGCTTATTTGGGCTTTATAGTTATAACTCTTATATACCTTCCGGAATATAGATAGGACCCCCAATTAAGTGGTTAGTACGTGTTCGTGTATTGGGATTGAAAAAAAAATCTTTTTTAGGCAAAACCTTCTTCTATTATTGGCTCTGTTTCCTTTTCCGAGTTTTGGTTGACGCCAGGATCTTCTATTTTATTCGAGTGATTCTGTTTTCAGTCGATTTTTCCAGGTCCGGTTTGATGTGTGGAATTCGATAGATTTTTTGCTTCTTGTCACTCGATTTTCTCCACTGCCCATTGCTACGTGGCTTCATTCTGTTGGTCTAAAATTCGAGTGTCAGCATCCCAGATTTTACTCGATTGTTAAGTTACATAGTCTAAAATTTGATCCGATCATGGATTCGCCACTACTTAGGGTGCTGATGAGAGGATATCACAGGAGCAACTTCGTGCACATTCCGCATCTTTGCCGCCTCCCTCGACCATAGGTAGAGTTTGGACTGTGATTGGACTCACGCACATTGGGCTGTGATGGATTATTCTGCAGAGTTGCGGTTGTTTAGAATACCGTGTCAGAATGTGAGAAGCCTCTGGCAAATTCAAACAGCTGCAGAAAGTAGTTGCTTACAATACGCTTGGCTAGCACTTAGGACTAACCATGCATGCACACTTGTTTACTGAAACCTGAACCATGCATAACCAAAGAGAAAGCAAGGCACATGTCCAATACAATAGACTTCATTTCCAAGAGGCAGTGAGGCACTAGCCAATCATTTCAATTGATCAGTAAGACATCAGCTCCTGTAATAAGCAGAAACGTAATTTTCACTGTTGTAATGAATTTGGAAGAAAGAATCATAACTGATAGAGTGATAAGGGATAAGGGTACCCATGGGTCTCCACCAAAGCGTCAAGTTCCGTGAAACACAAGGTTAGAGGCCGGGCGAATCAATTTATTCCAGATATCACGGGATACTTGTTGTAAACCGACTTAGATTGATTTTCTTGTAACAACCGACTAGGATTAGATCCTATCCGACTTCTAACCCTAGTTGTCAGCCTAAAAAAGGCACCCAGGGGGGCCCCCCCCCCCCCCGCCCCCCGAGGGCATGGGAACTCTTCGCACCTGCGATCAACAATACAATCTACCAGAACACAGGACGTAGGATATTACTCTCCGGAGGCCCAAACCTGTCTAAACCTCATGTCCCTGTGTTACCATTCGAGTTCTTGGTCTTGCGATCTCCCCCGTCTACAAATCTACCAATTGGGTATCCCCCTGGTGGACTGCAGGTCACTAAATCCGACAGTTGGCGCGCTAGGTACGGGTGATCGTGAGATCCTCCCAGTGAGCTTGATGGCATCCCGCCCCGGCATCATTTTCCCCAAGAGCATGAAGGACTTTCTCACCAATCCGATCCAGCTCTGCTTCAGGAGCATGCCGGTGGACTCCGACTCCACCGCCTCCGTTGCTGACTCGGCATCCATCGTCAGCTCGGCCTCTGTCGAATTTGCATCGGCAACACAATGTCTCCACCCAAGGATCATTGCTTCGATCGTCCAGCAGGTCGGTGAACTTTCTCTCACGGAAAGGGTCTCGCACATCCTCGTGGCAACACGCCCACCCATGCCCTTCGATCTAATTGCGAGCTAGATCACATCAGCAACACCATTGCTGAGTGCATCAACCTCTCTGAGTCAGCTTTATGCTCTGAGAGGTCGGGCTAGGGCCCTTCTCATGCCCCTTTTGGCCTCAAGAACTTGGCTGTCGTGTTTTTCGAAAAACTCATGCAGTCGTTCCAGATCCAATCTGATGACCCACCCAAACCCATCCAGTTTCCGGACTGCGGTGAGTTTTAGGTCCCTCACTTCACCTTAACTACAAACTCCTACGGCGAGGGTGAGGATGGAAGCTTCATCCTACCAGATCAGGAAGTCATTGTCTCCAACAACGAACCTCCACAAGATGGCGAAACTTCCTCCCAAGAGGAAGGCCACAACACTAGGAACCGCGATTGCGCGGTCCGGTGCCAGCAAGAACGAGCCGAGCAAGCCCGTCAGCTGCTTGCTGCTCCCGTAATGGTCGGCGCGCCGCCCATCCCGCCAGCGCAACCAAACGGTGGCGACAACGTCGACCAAGGTGACGCAGGAGGTCGACACAGGCACCCTAACCCCATGCGAGCGCGCAACCTCCAGAACGACTTTGAGCAAAATGGCCATGATGTCTTCACCACACTCCAAGCCAACCTAGGGGGCTGTTTATGCTGACCTAGAGAACCTACTGGACTCGAAGCAACTGCAGTGAATTCGGGTGCGCATCCATGCCGCCAATGCCTAGATTGACGAAAGGGCCCAGGCTCAGTATGCTCAAGAAGCCGGTCATCATACTCCAACTCTATATCTACTCGGCACTCCCAAAGCCGATCTACTCAAAGTAGATCTGATCGCAGCCGAGGTGATCACAGCCGCTGCGGAGGAGGTCGGCTAGAACCTATTCAAAAGGAGGAGGTGGAGCAGTCCCAAAGCAATGACCACCACCCCGACGACCAGGACCGCCGACTAGATAACCACCACCATGACAACCGTCGCCCGCAACAGAAGAGGAGACGGCCAACACTGCGGCCAGCCCGGTTGGCAACTTGACTGCAACCTCCGCGACAATCTCCGTGATCGACGCGACCTCTGTGGCGAGCTCAACAACCGCCATCAAGAGTGAAATGAGGTGGAGCTCTGTCAGCGCACCCAATATGACCATGACTTTGGCGCTCCAGGGGTCGGCAACCAGCCAGAACACGGCGCGGAGCAGGAGGCCTGCAACCGCCAAGAGGAGGAGCTACGCCGCCACGATGAGTACGAGCGTCAAAGGCTAAGCTTCAAACTTTTTCGAAGTCGTTCCTTCAACCTTGCTATGGTCTAGTGCAGCAACAAGCTCTTTACATCTTCTGTCTTCTTAGAAACTTTTCAATGTAGAAATTGTCCTATCTAATGGACACGCGCTGCTTGCTGATCTCTTGTCTCGTAGATACCGCACCGAGTCAATCTCTACCACGAACTCCACCAATCACACCTAGACCAAATCGGGCACCACCATCCCACCAAGCTGACCCTGGTGCCGCCATCCCCAAGACTCCAAAAGTGACACCCCAAGAGGAAAGCGACATCAAGACACCACTGCCGCTCGAACCATCGGTTCTTTAGTTTTCACCTGGAAATGTCATGGGAGGTTAAGATCCCCACGACAACGCCTTCAAGAAGGAAATGCACCATGGCACCGTCGTTGCCGGCAACAGTCAAAGACCGAGCATGGCTTTCACTTGAGAACCAGCACAACCTGACGAACACCAACCGCCATCTCTGCCGCTTCCCTGCGAGTTCAAGCGACCATGACCGGCCGGCCACCTCCATCAATAAGCAGCCACCGCCGCTAGAAGCCACCGAGGACGCATAGATCCTTCAGCGGGGCATCGGAATCAGCCAAAGCGGGGCCGAATCCGCCGGCGTCCGGATATCACTACCACCGCCAGGAGCCAAAGTAGGGCCCAGGGCACGTAGATCCACCAGCGGCGTGTCCACTGCCTACCGGCCGTTCGCCACCAACGCCATGGGGTGTCGGGGATGAAAGGCAGGAGCTAAGCCGAGTAGCCCCGCCGCCACGCCACCGCTGCGACCACGAGCAACAGCTGTCGCCAATGCCCAAGGGTCACCACGAGCCATTGCCGCGTAGATCTGCCCCGAGGAGGACTGGATCAGGCCTCAAAGGCACCGGATCTACAACCACCACGCTGGGACAGGGGTCCGCCCACCGGAGTCCCTCAATGGTGATGCCGAGCAAGGAGGTGGAAAGAAGAGACCCCACCGCCACCATCATCGCGACCGAGCGGACTTCCGTCGGGGCGCTCCAGTGGCGGCGAGGAAGGGAGGTGGAGGGAGAGGGCTTCGCGGCACCGGTGGTCCGCTTCCTTCCGAGTCACCCATGAGGGGCAACATGGAGGAGACGAGAAGTTTTTTCCACTCAATGCTAAATTTTTTTGAATGAGAACAATGTTAACAGAACCTTACTTGAACTACCCGAACCTTCCGGTCTGTGAAGCACATTGGCTGAGGAACATGCAAGACACAACGTTCAAAGGAAATTACACTGACAGCCTGAAATTAAAATCTTATATTTTCAACATCTAAGGGCCTGTTTGGCAGAGCTTCACGCAGCTCCATATCCTTAAAAACATTCACAATGATTGAGAACAAAACATACAAGTATTAGAAATAAACTAGCAACTAGAAATAGTGATTAATTCTGCGGAAACTAAAAGTAGCTAAGTTAAAGTGATTGAGAAAGAAACGGTGATTACAAGGTTAACTACAAACTAGAAATAAACTAGAAATTAGAAACTAGAAACATACGCACATCACAGAGGAGAAAAGATTAATTCTACATAAACTAGAAACGGTGATTATAAGGTTGTAAAGTGACTCACAGTGCTTGGTGGAGTATTTGGAGCAGGTTGAGGAGGAGGGACTGGCATCGGTGGTGGAGGTTGACCGATTGTAGCAGAAACACCCCTCATCATTTCAAACATCTACAAATGCTCTGCCTCCATCCTCTGCTTGAGTTCCTACCGTAGCCTCCTCTCTTGTTCCAGCTAGGCCTACAATATTTCATCCCAATGTTACAATGCAATGCAAAAGTATGTAAAAATCAATAACCTCGAGTTCGTTCATCCGGAACCGTGTAGAGTCTGGCCGAGGGCGTATCGCCGGGCTGAAACTCGTGGTCGGGGGTAGGACACGTGGCGCACGGGGTGCGGGGGCCGGCAGCCATGGGGCGGTGGTGGCAGGTACGGCGTAGGGGGCGGCGGGGGCGAGGGCAGGGGACGGGCGCGGCGCGGGAGGCTTGCGGTGCGGGCGCGGGAGGGAGCTGGCGGCGGGGCGGGTGCGTGGCGTTGGGAGCACGAGTGAGTAAGAATGGGGCACTCGGTTTGCCGCCGCTGGGAGCACATATTAACTCAGTTTGCTGAGTGTCTAAGATCTGACACTCGGCAAACCCCGGTTTGCCGAGTGCCCTCAACCCTACACACTCGGCAAATACTATAATTATTTTTTCATTTTTGTTCTTTTCCATGACGTGTTTTTCTACATTTGTTTCCATACTTTGAAAATACCTTGTCAAATTGACTCAATTATATATATTTGATTTTTCTACGAATATTATTCCATTATTTTATGCAGTTACAGCGAAAATTTAATTTATATCAATTAAAATTCTATAATTGTACTTAATAAATTAAAATTATCAAACAGATCAAAAAATTACCAAAAATTCACATGAAACAATCTATGTTCTCTATTGCCTATACAAAAAATTTTGAAGTCAAACCCCAATTCGACCATCACTTTGACTCCAAATCTTACCGAATCCTTCTCAACGCTACGATTCTTCTTCTAAAATCCTTCGGTTTGTAAACATTGTACGTGACAAATTATGCAAAACCTTCTCAATTTTTTACCACAGCCTCCATGTATGATACCATCACATCATAACAAATCTCATGATTTTTGGACTTCGTTTTCTTTTTTAGAATTTAAAAACCATTCAGCCACAAGTTTGTGGTCATATTTTCTAAACAAGATGTTCGAAATTTCTTTTCATTTCCCTTCATTTCCCGGGTAAGGCCTCACACTAGACTGAATAACATGAGTACTATTTTTCTACTCATTTTATTATATTATTTGAATCACTTACAGTTCAAATTTGACTTATACCAAAAAATTCCTAGAAATGCAATAAATTAATTAAATATAGCAAACAGATCCAGAAATATACCAAATTTTAACATGGAATACCACGTATTGTATATTGAGAGTAGAAAAAGTTTCAAGATCAAAAGAGAAAAAAAATGAAATTATTGATCGAGTGTCATAGATTTACACTCGGCAAACATAATAACGGCTAGACACGTGGCACGTTCTTTGTCGAGCGCCAAACTTTGCCGAGTGTTTTCTCCCTCTTTTGTCGAGTGCAAAATTTTTCCAAGTGTTTTTTTTGCTCTTTTGCCGAGTGTTTCCACTAACGGACATTCGGCAAACGTACTAACGGACGTCCACGTGGCAGTTCTTTGCCGAGTGTCACGGATTGCCGAGTGTTTTTTTTCTTGTTTGCCGAGTGCTAAACTTTGCTGAGTGTTTTTTCCCTATTTTGCTGAGTGTAAATATTTTGCCAAGTATTTTTTGTCAGCACTTGGCAAATAGCTTCTTAGCCGAGTGCCCGATAGAATACACTCGGCTACGGCAAATACCTAGTACATGGCACAACCACAAAACCGTTATCAACCTCTTTCGAAACCCATGAACTGACGTAACTCACCTTATATAATATTCATCTACCAATTATGACCAATCCAAAATAAATAATAAATCAAATACATGGCCCTTTTTATGGCAGAAGCCGAATCTAATTTTTGTTATTATCAGTAAAACATAGCTTGATAGTGTTATTTCCAATTATTATTATTATCAAAACATCTATTGGGTTTTGAAGTACATATGGAGGAAATTTATGTTTCTAAACTTATATTTGGACGATAATATCTATGGCACAACTAGAACTTGTTCCTTGCAATAGGACTTACACTAGTAATATAATACCAAGCATGTCAACAGATCGAGCAACATATGTACCGTCAAATCACAAAATGGGAAAGCTATAACTCGGGAGCAAACTACAAAGTACCCAGAATGGCTTCCTGAGTTATGTTGATCGACAGCATGAGAACCAATCGATTTCAGTCCGACCCCAGCAGAACAAGTCAGCTTAACAGATAAAGCAATAATTTGTCCAAGCACAGCATTCCTGATCATATTATATTGATATGCATTTCTGTTTTGTCCACAGAGATTACGAAAAGACAAGACTGCAACAAGTAAAGATAGCAGCGAAATTTACTATACTAAATCCCTGCGATCTGGATGGCAGCAAAAGCAATCAGCCAAACAAACACGATGCCTTTGATTCGACAACTGAAGCAGATTGACCTGATAAGCGCGATCGCTACTGTCTCCGGCTGCTTCTTCTCCATCAACAGCGTGGCAGCGACATCCTGGCCGATGCCATCGCGTCGACACGTTCCTGGACATCGGCCTTGAGTATCTCGAGCGCCTCGACACACACCTGCAGCTCCTCCTCCCCGAGGGCCTCCACGTTCACCTCCCACCAATTCTCCTTCTGCGCGGTCGCCTGCGCCTCTCTGATCTTACCCGCAGCGTCGGCCACTCGCTCCCACTCCGTAGCAACCAGTGCCTTGGTCTCCACCAACTCCCGCCTCATCCCAGCCACGCGGGCTGCAACCTCCCCGGCCATCTCGGCACCGCCGCCGCCGCCAGCGGCCCCATGGGAAGCGGCAATGGAAGAGGGCTGGCGAAGGGGCCCGTCGGCGGGGAGGTATGTGCGGAGGACGGACTCCATGGTGGGCCCACCAAAGGCCTGGGGCTCGCTGCCGACCGGGAAGAAGGCGACGGTGGCGGCGTGGGCATTGAATTCCTCGAAGAGGTCGTGGACCATGGCGAACAGGGTTGGGTGGCGCTTGCGGAAGGAGTCTCGGCGTTGTTCCTCATCCTTCATCATCGCGGCGGAGGAATCGGTGAAATGGAAATGCTGCTGGGGTTTTCGACGCTACAGGCCTACGGCTGCGGCCCACGGGATGACGGGAAGGAAGAAAAGGGTGAGGGGAAAGAAACGGGGAAATGACCGCCTTTGTTTCTACGCACGCGGCACGTCCTCCGACTGAAAACGAGAAGTTTACAGATGCCGCTTGCTTTGAACGGTTGGATGGCTAATTAGTGATTAGGGGTAGCCGGATAGTGGGTGGTTGGGTGCCCTGGGTGGTGAGGTTTTTGTGCAGAGGGGTATTCACCGTTGACAACCTTAGAGGAATTGTCGTGGAGGTGCAGTGGCCGGTGACGAGGCAGTGGCCAGCGGCACGGTGGTGCGGCAAGGCTATGGCAGCAACGTGAAGATGCTCATCCATCCATCATCCATGCATCTGGAATACTACTCCAAACGAAGATACTCATGCACCAAGCTAGACCAACAAATGAAGCAGGTGACCATCTGGTCCCGGTGACCACCCTCCTTCCCGCCGGTGACCTCCCGATCCCGGCATCCAACACCCTCACCGCCGGTGACCACCTGGTTCCGGCGTCCACCTCCCTCTGGTTTTCTCCTTGTGGCGGTTATCTTCTTTTCTAGTTCGGTGTTGTCTTTTGGCTGGTTAGTTCTGATTAACTTCCATGGATATTTCCAAGGTGGATTTGCATCCTAGGCTCACCTTCTTGGCCAAGGTACGATCCCTTCTTGGAGTTCGGGTCTCGCCTTCCCCTTCAGCTTATGCATCAAGGTTCTGGCTCCAGGCCACTTTTACTCGCTCTCGGATTAAGCTCTCAGTGGACAATGTGGGATTTTTGCTGCAATCTGTGCTTGGAGGCTCGGGTCCTCTTTTTGAAGTTGCTGAAGTTGATGATTGGATTTTCAAGTTTTGTGTTTCTTCCAAAGAAGTTGGTTTACTGGTATATCAATTGGCTTCTTCTCAATGTGAGATCTTCAAAGTGGCTTTCAATCTATAGAATGATCGGGGTCTCCATTTTGCCAAATCAGTGCTTGCCACAGCTCAGGGAACTCTTTTCCCTTGGATTTTGGTTGCTGCTAAGAAGTCCAAGATCACTTCTAGTCATTACTCTCAGTTGAGTTTTCCTCTGCTGACAGGAGCTAATTCAATCCCTATTGGACGTTCTAGCTTAGCTTCAAAAGGTTCCAATTTTGCAGTTCACCAAGTCCATTGAAAATCTGCTTTCAGTCATTTCGGTAAGCTATGGATTAGAAAATCTTCAATCTCAGTGATGAACATGAACAACGTCAGGAACTCGAATTCAAATTCAAACCCAGCTTCTTCCGGCATTGATTTGGAGCTTAATTTGGGGCGGTCAAAACAATCAGATTCAGGTGAACAATTAACCAGGGCATTTCCTTTTTTACCGCCAAGCTTGACTTCAGAGTATGGTGTGAAGCTGGGTCGTAACTCTTGCTCCAGGTGTTTTTCCTCTTCGCATTCTCAGGCCGAATGTTCCAGGCCCATTCGTTGTTGGCTCTATTTTAGGCTGGGTCACATTGCTTCCTCTTGCTTGTTCCCACCTCATTTTCCAGGTCTTTCCAAAGATGGGCATTTCTCCCCAACTGTACAACCGACCGACTGGGAGGGTGCCAAGGTGGACTCTTGGTTTCGTGGCACAACACCAATGACTGGTGGACCCAATGGGCGCAATGAGCCGGCGGTTGGAAGCTTTCAAGACTTGGGTCGTTTCCTTTTGGGTGTAACTTCCACTTCTCCGGAGACAACCATAACTTGGCAATGTCTTCCCCTGACCGCAGTCTCCGGTCCGCCCATTCACCTTCCCTTTTCACCTCGGCACCATCACCGCAGTCATCTCCGCCTCCCCTCGATAGTAGTTGCGCAGCACCCCAGAGCTCTCCTCCCTTGCCCGCTTTGCTCTCCTCTGACCCCCTTCGCCACCCACATTGCTCTAAAGAAAACCCCAATTCCTTGTTAAGTCCGGTGCTTGCTTCGGATGATCCTCAGGCTCCATTCATGGCGTACAAGTTTGTGGATCCAATCCCCTTCATGCCTACAGGGTGCCATCAACAGTTGGTTGGATTCAGGAAGCCTATGTCTCGAGTGGTTCTTGGTGGCCCGCACCGGAATCAAAGTGATGTGGCCATTGCTAGTATTGAGCCTCGTCCACAGCAACAGGTATCATTCCAGTCCATCAAAGATTTGCTTGATGATTTCTTGAGAAACCGTCGTAGAGTTGGGGTCCATTCTATTCAGCCATGTCCATATGGCCAATCATATGTGCGTTTTCATTATGTGCATGAAAAGGATTTCCTGATTTGGGGGGCTCACAAATATGGAAATTATGGGATAACCTTTTCTGATCATAACAAGGGGTGGAATAATAGGCTCATCACCATGTACTGTGAAGTTTGGATCATGCTTCTGGGATTTAATATTGACTACTGGACTAAAGCTGATATAGAAAAAGCTGTGTCTAAATTTGGCAAGCTCATGGTTTGGGAGGAAGATCCTAATAATTTGGCCAGAATTGTGGCTAAAATTAGAGTAGTGGACCTATCTTAAATTCCCTGGTTCCTGGTATGCTCTGAAGGTGAAGATTTTGAAGGAAATTCTTGGACTGTTCAATGTGAGATACTACAGTATAGAATGCTAGGTGCAAGCCCTGCTGACGAAGAGCAACCGATGATGTTGATCCAAATCTCTTTGATTTTTTCAGATATGGGCAGCCATCCAATGCAGGACAGGGTGATAATAACAATGCTAATAATTAGGTAGTAGAAGAGGTCCTGCTCCACAATGGGGACTCTGGCCTGCTGGGCCTGAAGTCCAAAATGATGCCCCTCTTATTGGGCCCAAGGTTGCCCAAGAAATTCCAATAGTCCAAGCCCTTGCAGCTCCTTTGGGCCCAAATCCCCAGCTTGTTGGTGTTAATCCTGGTAACAATGAATTTCTGGAAGTTAATGACTTGATTCAGAATGGGAACCCTCTGAATATTGATTTGAACATGGTTGTGGAGGAGGATTAGGGAGGAATTGAAAATCTGATTCAGGCAGCAGAAGATTTGGAAGCTGAAGCTCATGAGAAAGAAGATGTCCAAGTCATAGATGGGACTGATTCTTCTGACAGTGATAATGTTCAAGCTCAAAATTTCAACATTCAGCCTGTTCAAGTAGAAGTTTTTATCCCACAAGATAATGGTTAGCCACTTCACATAGTTCAAGAAGATATTAATGAGAATGACCTTGTGGGAGATAACCCAAATCAAGAGGTGCATCCGGAAGAGGAGAATAATAATAGGCAGCTGGGTTTTGTGGAATTTGTTGACCAAGTCAAGACCTAGTGTTTGCTCAAGTGGCTGCCTTCAAGCAGGCAAATCTTCTTCAACCAAGTGCAAAAGTTATTAGGCAGTAGGAAAAGCACTTCTGATCAGGAGCAGTTGAGAATCAGGTTTAGGTACCTCTTGTAACGACCCCGGTTAATCCTTCAAGTTAACCTTAATCTGAGTCCCAAATTCCTCTGTCTCAGCCCTCCCCTAAGCTTAAGCGCTCCGCCTCCGGTCAGGGTCCCGACCCCTGAGACCCCGACCCACCCCTTCGGTTCCTTCTGAGTTCCCCAAGGCAGTGTCCCTTCGATCCTAAGCAGAGGAGAAACCGAGAATGACCGATGGAATGACGGGTGGACCCGCAAATCTTTTTCCCAGATCTCCCGAGGCAGACGCACTCGAGCGGCCTGCATCGCTTCAGAGCTCTCCCGCCGCGTGGCTCAACTTCTCCGACGCCCGCCGCTCCGCCCAGTCGCCGACCACGACAGAATGGATTCTCGCGCCCTTCTCCCCAATCGCCGCGGAAGCCCCTCTGCACCCCTTTCTGCAGCACCTCGTCTCGCTCGCGCCCTCGCCAGCAGCGCCTTGGTGCTCCGACGCCGCTATGGCAGAGCTTTGCCGCCTGCTGCGTCAAAACTGCCTCGCTGCTCGCGCCCATCATCACCTCACCGGATCTCCTGCTGCAAGGCCCGATGCCTTCCGGTTTTTCCGCCTCCTCTCCACAGTCGTGCCGCCCAAACTCGCTACGCGACAATTCCTCCATCGCCAACCCCGACTCCGGCCACAACAGTTCTTTTCCGCCTTGCCAGAACTGTGCCCGGCAGACCACCGCTCCGCGCTCACCCGCGCAGTCTTTTCATGCCTGTCTTTTCATCTGTGCAACCTCACTTGCAGCGCCGTTCCCCCTGTCACACCCATCAGATCCGCCGCACGACAATGCCCACCTCCGCCAAATCTCAACCACCGGCGAAACCGCGCCTGCGCCGCCTTGTCTCCATTGCCCAATAGCTGAGGACGCTATCTTCGAAGTCCTGTTCCGCCGCCCATCGCCCCTCAATCACCGCCATGGCAGCGCACTCCATCCTTTTCTTCCGGTCTTCGTGCTACTCCAACTCCCTCTCTCTCCGCGCAGCTATAAAAGGGAATGCCAGAGTCCTACTGGAGTTCCCTTCGCCATCGTTGCCTCGCCGCCTTGTTCCCCTGTTTTGTGCTTGAGCACCGCCACCTAAGTTCTTGACAAACTCTCATTCCTGCTCAACACCCACACCTCCCCAATCCACCCAGCCGCCTGCTCCTCCGCGCTGTGCTAGAGCTTCCTTGTTGCTCACAAGAAGCTTCGCCGCCACCGGAGCACCGCCGGACATCGCCTCCACCCAAGCCATAGTGCTTAAGTGCTTAAGCCCTTCCGCGCAAGTCTACTTCTTCCCAACCCCAAAGCTTCACCTATAAACCGAAGGTAAGCTGCCGACCTCTCACCGGTTCGCTCGACCTTATCTGTTCGCTCGACCCCTTTTTCCGTCTCGCCCGACCCTGCCTGTTAGCCGACCTTTATCTGCTCCGCCCGAGGACTCGGTTGTATCTTTTTCCTTGACCCGAGGGTATCTGTGTAAGATTTCAGGGACTTCTCTGTAATAGATCTGAGGACCCCAACCACAGTTATCCCTTAAGGTTTAAGAGTCAGATCATAAGTTTCTTCCAATTCGACCCTTGGTCTGTTCTCTATCCACTGAAGCTTGAACCCTCACACTCTTTCCATAGCTTTGCTACAAGTTTCTGGGCTAAGACTTGCAAGTGTTGCTGTTGAAATAACCGTCTAAACACTAATCCCTGCATTGCATGCGTGTAGAGTTCCGTCTTGCTGACGGCGTCTACGAGCTACACCCGGTGCCAGAAAACGGAGCCGTAGCTGAGCTACCAGTTCCAGAAGCTGAAGTCGCCCCAACTGAAGACCAGCTTCCCTCCCCTCCGCTTGAAGGCAAGCCCTGGAGCATGAATCCCAAAGTTTCCCCAAACTTGCGCATGCCTTCTTTCTCGTGTTTGTGCATTTATGTATAGGAGTTGTTTGCAACCTTAGATGCATGACATAGTTCCTTGATCTGAACACTAGTTGTTGGACCGAGTAGTTGCTATGCTTAAATAGGAAAACGGTAAAAGTCGAGTGATTTCCTGTCACTCGCGAGTTATAGGAATTGGTTGTTTCCCTTCTGTTACAACTATAAGGACGATGGACGGGGCAGGGTTTTGGTTAACTCTTTGGTGGTCGGCTGATCGTCCTGTCTGTCTATGGAACTTGTTAAGGCCCGACAGTGGTGGTGTTCGTGATCAAGTTTTTGAAAGTACTAATCTCATACCTATTATGGGATAGGGAAGCCTAGTACCTGATTGAACTAGGGTGTGGCTTATACCCCTGCTGTCTCTGGAACGAGGTTCCCATGGTGCATCATGTGGGTGCAAGTGCGGTCACAGTACGGTAGAGGCCGGGACTGTGGAGCATTGCATGCCAAGGGAAGTTTGGACTTGACACGTGCCTGGGAATTGATGGGGACGACCGACACAGGAAGCGACCCTTGTGGTGCGTGGATGTCGTGAGGTTAGGTTCGCCATGCATGGTTAAGAAACCCGAATCGATTCGTCTGCCTCTCACAGTTTGAGACTGCTTGATCGCTATGCTACACTGAGTAATGAAAGAGTCTGATGATGACATGGTTTTGATGATGAGTTTATATACATAAAGTTGGATCCATGTTTGCTTAGAATAAGATGCCAATGTAGACTGGTTAGTGAACTTAGAATTGGAGCTAAAAACTTGAAAGTAAGGACCTAAATTAGTCGCTTTTGGCAAACCAACCCTCGGCCAAAGAGCCTTGCATGTCTAGACGTGGTGGAGTAGTTTTACCACCGGTCGGTTAAGTCTTGTTGAGCTTAGCAGCTCAGCCTTGTTTGTGGCTTTCTTTTCAGGTGAAGTCGCAGCTCCTGAGTTCGCTTCTATTGGCACTTGGCCGCCCCAGCTCCCTCCGGGTTGGACGGTTGAGTGGGATCCCTCCTCGGACGGCGAGGAAAGGGATCACTGATGTCCTGATCGGCCTCATCAGGGACATCCGACCCCCGGCGCTAGCTTCCGTTATTTTACCCTTTCCGCTGCTTGAACCCTGTAAAAACTCTGATTTTCCTTTGGATGTTGAACTAAATGATCAATTTTGGTTAACTCAGTGGATCTGTTGTATTCTCTGGAACCACTCACCTTCGTGTGAGTCTGCTAAACTCGGTCCGGTTGAGTGGTTAAATCGGATGAAATCCGACGGCACTTCGAGTTAACTTGACTAAGGCATGAGTGTCGCGTGTCAGGCGACTTAACTATGCTTTAATCAAGGTAATCCGAGGTGGATCCGCCACACCTCTATCCTGGTCAAACTTTTTTATGGCTCAGCTTATGAATCCTATGAATTTTCTATGGGCCAACAGTTTTATATCATCTCCAGCTATGCAATTTATTCAGTCAGGACAATCCATGAATTTCAGTCTACCATCACAATGTCACCTGCTTGTTCGGCTGTCTAGTTAAATAACCAGAAAACTATGAAAAAGGCCAAAGGCATTATTTTTGAAGGAGAGTCTCAAGAAAACATTGCTAGTTCCTCTATTGCTCCCTTTGTCCCCACAACATCAGTTCAGAGTCCTGATGCTCTTTCATAGGCATCTTTACATTCTGACAAAGAAGTTTCTCCCGGTACGCCATTAGAGAAAATGTTTTAGAAGGTGTCCTCCTCCTCTGGTCCATGGTCTAAAACCCTTCTTGATCAAGCTGATCAGATCAAAAAGCCACCAAAGGATGGCATGGGTATCAACATATCTGATGAGGAACTCATACGGAGTAGAAGGAAACTAATTCATAATCAGGGATTTAGAGCCTCTGGGTGCAAAGACAAGAATTGTATTGGGTGTTCAATGGATCCCCTCTTTTGACCCAATCAGTGATTCGCAATCTAGGGGACGCCTTTTGAAAGGTTGAACCATCCAAGCTTACCCTTACTGCCTTAAACAAGAAAAAGAAGCCAGTAGCTCCCCCTAGTGGAAAGAAGCTACCCAAGAAAAAGTCTGACAATGCAAGTGATGATGGTGAAATCCCAAAGAATCTCAAGAAGAAGCCTAAAAAGCAGTAATCACTGCTTGGAGCCAAGAATCATTATTTTGCAAAATTTGATCCTTCCTGTCCTGTGTTACTTCACTATAGTCTCTAGGCTTTATTTTGGGTCTGTAATGATATTATGCTACTACTCAAAAAACTTCCTCTTTTGCTCTTTATGGTTTTAGTATAGGTGATGCTCACCTAGTTCTATGGTTATCTGGACTCTTTATATATATGAATACAAATATGAATTCTCACCATAACAAGAGAGTTTGGAATGTTATGTGCTGGAATGTGAGAGGTATTAATTTAGAAAAAAATGGAATGCCAATAGAGACAAAATTATTGAAAGTCAGTGTGACATTATTTGCTTACAGGAAACTAAAAGAGAGCACATTGACAGTTTATTTATCAGAAAATTCTGTCCCCCTGCTCTTGATAAGTTTGAATAGCTACCGTCACAAGGAGCCTCTGGAGGCATTGCTGTTATCTGCAAATCTAGCTTGTTTGATGGGTGAATGGTGTTTATGAATGAGTATGTTGTATCTATTAAATTTTCTTCAATTATTTTTGATAGTGAATGGGTCCTCACCAATGTTTATGGCCCTTGTTCTGCTAAGGGAAAGAGAGATTTTGTTCAATGGCTAAAACACAAACAAATGCTTGATGACATTGACTGGCCGATTCTGGGGACTTCAACTTAATAAGAGATCCAGCCAATAGAAACAAACCAGGGGGAACTACTCTGAAATATTTATGTTTAATGAAGCCATCAGTGCTCTTGGCCTTGTTAAAATTCCCTTTAAATCAAAGCAATACACTTGGTCCAACAAGCAACAATCACCCTTGTTAGAATGGCTGGACTAGTCTTTTACTTCTAGTTCCTGGTCTTTGTCATACCCAAATACCATAGCATACCCCCTGGTTATGGAAACATCAGATCATTCACCCTGTGTCATTAGTATTGGTATGGATAACCCAAAGGGCAAAGTATTCAGATTTGAAAATTACTGGCTACAACATGAACACTTTATGGATATTGTAGCTCATGGTTGGTCAATACGTGTTCAGGCCACAGATAAAGCTAAAATTATCACTAAAAAGTTCAAAAACCTAAGAAGGGTTTTAAGAGCCTGGAAAGCCCAACTTTCTAGCTTGAAAGGCCTTATTTCAAATGTGAAGCTAATCCTCTCCTTCTTGGAATTCATAGAAGAATGCAGGGATTTATCTTTAATAGAATGGAATTTTCAAGAAATCCTGAAGGACAAGCTACAAACCCTTTTACAGCAGCAAAAAACATATTGGAAACAAAGACGATCCATTAAATGGGTAAAGTTTGGGGATGAGTCGACAAAATTCTTTCATGCAAATGCAACAATTAAGCACAAGAAGAATTTTATTAGATCTCTAAAGGATGCTACTGGTATCTCTCACTCAAATCGTCATGCTAAGGAATCCATTCTTTGGGAAGCATATAAAGAAAGGTTGGGTACTTCAGACCCTCATCCTATGGCTTTTGATCTTCAACAGCTCTTGTATCTAGCTGATAACCTTCAATCCCTAGAAGACCCTTTTTCTCATGAGGAAATTGACTCTGTTATTCATATTATGCCAAATGATAAAGCACCTAGTCCTGATGGGTTTAACATTGATTTCATCAAAAGATGTTGGCCAATTATTAAGCAAGATTTTTATACTCTCTGTAAAGCTTTTCACTCTGGAAATATATGCCTTCAAAGTATCAATGGATCCTAGATTACTCTAATAGCCAAGATTGATGGGGCTGCAACAGTTTCAGACTACAGACCAATGTCACTTTTGAATAATTCTATGAAGTTGCTCACTAAACTCTTGGCTAATAGGTTGCAGAAGGTTATTATGAGTCTTATCCATAAAAATCAGTATGGATTCATCAAATCAAGGACTATTCAAGACTGTCTAGCTTGGGCCTTTGAATACCTACATTTATTTCATAAATCTAAAAAGGAGATTGTCATCATTAAACTAGATTTTGAAAAGGCTTTTGACAGAATTGAACACACAGCCATGCTGGAGAACATGAAACATAAAGGTTTTGGACCAACTTGGCTCAATTGGATGCAGCAAATCTTTTGTTCAGGAACATCTTCCATCCTATTGAATGGGGTACTAGGGAAAAGGTTCACTTGTAGAAGAGGGGTCAGGCAAGGAGATCCCCTCTCTCCACTTCTTTTTGTGCTAGGAGCTGACTTATTGCAAACATTACTAAACTCTACAAAAGATCAAGGGCACTTACAACTACCAATTTCTCTCAACTATAATCAGGACTTTCCCATCTTACAATATGTTGATGACACCCTTATTATCATGGAAGGTTGTCTCTCTTAACTGCTTCACCTGAAAGAGATCTTGCAATCCTTTGCCTTATCTACTGGCTTAAAAGTTAATTTCAGCAAATCTATGATGGTACCCATCAATATTGCAGAGGATAGGATACAAACTCTCTCTCAATTGTTTGGTTGTTCAATTGGTAAACTACCTTTCACTTATTTGGGGTTACCACTAGGATTGACAAAGCCCAGAGTTGAAGAATTTCTCCCAATGGTGTCCAGATGTGAAAGAAGACTAGTAACTACATCCAATTTTTTATCTGAAGCAGGGAGACTTCAATTAACCAACTCTATCTTCACTGCCTTACCAATGTTTCACATTCTACCTTCATGCTCCACAAGACAATTTATAAACAGGTGGATAATACCGGAAGCATTGTCTTTGGAGAGGCTTAGATATCAACAACAAAAAATCACCTAAAGCAGCCTGGGAAATGGTCAGCTTGCCAAGGAAAGAAGGGGATCTAAGGTCCTAAATATTAAGACACAAAATGAAGCCTTGCTGCTCAAATATTTGCACAAATTTTTCAATAAAGCTGATATTCCTTGAGTACATCTTATATGGGAGAAATATTATGCCAATGGTAAATTTCCAGGACAGGAGAAAAAAGGTTCTTTTTGATGGAGGGATATTGTAAAACTGTTGGACAAGTTTAAAGGACTAGCAACAGTCACAGTCAACGATAGCAGTACATGCTTTCTGTGGCAAGATATGTGGAGGAATCAAGTCCCAGCTCAGTCTTATCCACAACTCTTCTCTTTCACCAAGAAGAAAGAGATTTCAATTCAACTCTTCTCTTTCACCAAGAAGAAAGAGATTTCAATTCAGATGGCATATGAAACTACCGATCTACAACATTTATTCCACCTTCCCCTCCCTTCTCAAGCTTTTGACCGGTTGCTTCAGTTAGCTGCTGATTTGGAAGATTTGCCTCTCAATGCTAAATCAGACATTTGGACATACATCTGGGGAAGCGCTCATTT
This sequence comes from Setaria italica, assembly GCF_000263155.2. NCBI lineage: Eukaryota > Viridiplantae > Streptophyta > Magnoliopsida > Poales > Poaceae > Setaria > Setaria italica. Next base: position 23,984,597 of record NC_028453.1, on the reverse strand, counting down.
CTCATCTTCAAAAGCTTATCGTTACCTTACTTATCACGACAGGTTCACCAAGTATTTAAATGGCTTTGGAAATCAAGATGTCAGAATAAGCACAAAGTGTTCTTTTGGCTAGTACTCAAAGATAGGCTCAGTACAAGTAATGTCCTAAGAAGGAAGGACATAATTTTACCTTCATATGCTTGTAGGGAACTCCCCTCCTGATTCTTCAAAAAAAAAGGCTATGGCGGCAGCACCAGCTCAACGGGCGGTGGTGGCAGAGGGGAGAATCAAAATGAACCGGTTAGGATGATGTGAGCATTGTGGCAACCTCAACTCAACAGGCCAGTGGCATGCGGTAAGTTATAAGTAGCGGCTCGAGGAGTACCAAAATGAAACCGGCTAGGACAGTGGCGGCCAGCGAGCGGGCGGGCATGTTCTTTATTGTGGAAGAAGACCGGACGCTTGTAGCCAGAGGAAGAAGAAATGTCCGCGATCACACTATGATGATCTGACGGCTTGCAAATGCCACCTAATCAAACCTTAAATTTTAGGCGCCAAATATATAACACCACCCTTATTCCTATTTACTCACCAAAATTTTGAGCCTCCAAATTAAAAATAAAAGACATGCATCCCTCTGTAGGTTGTGAACCAAAGCGTTGGAGCAGGTTCAAACTGTATATTTCAACAAAATTAATGATGCGATAGCCGAGAAAAAAATGCATGCTAGCCATAAAAAGACATGTTAAGTCTCTCAATGTATTCTGTGTTCATAACGATAAGGTATATCGTGATTTGAAAAGAAAATCATTCATTCCAAAACAACACTTGATAAATCTTGAAAATCTTTAAAATGGTAGGATGTACCTTCAAAACCTCGCTTGGGAGTTAAGAATAATTTGAGAAAATCGTTGTACTCCTACATTTGGGGTAGGGCATTTACCTTTCTCATCAGCTAGTTCATTCCTTTATCAGTTTTTTTTTTTGCGAAAAGAGAGATCTCATTGCTTAAGCAGGCGGGTTACAATCATTATGTATCAGTTGCTCAAGACAACTCGGTACTCAGCTGAGCTATTCATTACTCTAGCATGCTTGGCTAATTCATGAGCAATTACATTTTGATCTCACTTAATTTATCATATTTACCTCTAATTTCCTGTATCCCTCCTTCGCATCTTCAATATCTTGCAGGATTGTCGCAAACACCGATCGATCAGGATCCTTCCATGCTATTGCTTCAACACAATTGGCACTATCTGTCTCCAGGGTCGCTGGCTCCTGTGATCATTGTCGAGCTAGAGCTAAACCTTCCCTACAAGCTAAAAGCTCTATTTTGTACCTATACATTTCTTTTAGGGCAATTTTGTACCTACACATTGTGCCCTTTAGTTTTTAGATTTGCTACAGCTCAAATGCTTGACTTTTAAGTTTATCTCAATCATTTTTTCTGGTTGTTCTCCCCCAGCTCCGGCAATGGCGCCGGCGAGCTTTAGGGTTCGGGTTCTAGGTTCGGGGTTGGGGGTGGGGTTACCTATGGTCTTCGGGCCTAGAGGAGGCTTCGGGGCGGCTCGCCGGCCAGCGTTGGTGGCAGTTGAAATGGTGGGAGAGCAAAGGCGGCGTGGGCGCCACCGGAGCCGAGCGGTGGAGGATCCCGGCTGGATGGTGGAGGCGGCGGGAGCGAGCGCCATCGACGGGTTAGCGCAGGAGTGGTCGAGATGGTGGCGGTGGATCTGGCAGCCCCACCGATGGAGATGGGCAGGGCAGCGGCAGAGGTGGGGGCAAGCGGCCATCGGTGGAGGAGGAGGAGGGAGAGCGGTGGGGGGCGGAGGCTCGACCGGCGGGCCTTGTCGGTGCAGGGGACGACGCTGGTGAGGTGGAGGGTAGGCGGGCGGCGGCAGCATCAAGGGAGAGAAGGAAGGATGCGGTATGGGGGGAGATGAAGAGGAAAGGAGGCGGCTGGGAAGGAGATAAGGGGGGAGAGAGCAGATCTGAACCATTGATTAGCAATCGGACGGTAAAAAAAGAGTGATTGAGACAGCTAAGTCTCAAACGTTTGAGCTATAGCCACACCCGTTAGTTTTTGCTTTTTAAAACAAAATAGATAGAGTTGCCTATCTAGCATCCCCTCCGTGCGTTGAAGCAGTTAAAGTGCTCGTCGATAGGCTCTGATGAGTAGGGGCATCGAGACTCAACATTGCTACAGCGGTATATGATGACAACCTAGCTTTGCTCCGTAAACTCGCGTAGGTCTGGTGCCTGGCGCCAGGTGGGCCCGGCCCTTGCACTGCACACGGGCGAAGCACGCCCGTTCATGCACGCGCGGCCCCTGCACATCCATCTCTTGTGTCCAGGTCGATCGCGCTTGCACCTAGCGTACGTACAGTACAGCAGCATGTATGTACGCAGCACAGGCCATGCCATGCATTGAAATCAAAATCTGTCGTGCGTTCTGCCGGACATAGGAAAGAAATGGCTGCTAGAGTATTGGTGAAAAAGTGAGCATTAGTCCCGATTGAAGAGAGTCATATCTCTCGAATATTCAACCAGGACTAATCTTTCAGGATTAAAGTCTCCTCTTTAGTCCCGAGTCACTGACACTAAAGATCTTTTTTCTTTTGACCTTGAATTCTTTTCCATATTAATGCTAATTACCTATACGTATACATTCTTAGAGTACACTACTTACACGTATACGCTCGTATTGTATGCATGTCGTATATATATTTCATGATAGTATATGCATAATATTGATTTTAACTACTATATATACAATTCTTAATATATTATACACATCAAACCAATATTAATACAATTAATATATATACAATAATTTTTCCTCGTAATTCTTAGATTCCTCCCATCGTGGTGTTGCTCGGTTCGGCTACTGAATGTCCATTGTAATAAAATTCTCCTTTGGATTTATCACCTCGTCCACCAGAAATCCTATGAGTGCTTCTTGATTACCAAAAGCCTTTCATTCTCTGAGAGTTCTTCACGAATCTGCCACATCTGTAATTTAGAAATATGTGAATCTTACACCAACAATTAAATAAAAGGAGCTAGAAAACGATTAATAATTAATAGGTTTATTTTAGGTACAGTTATATGGTCCGATAGCACCTTGTGTCTCACGAAATGGTGTATATGCTCACAGATGTAGTATCCACATAAATTATTGCCTTGTTCCTGTCTCAAGTACTTTAGTGGAAAAAAATAAATTATGAAATATTCGTGTTATAGAATATACAAAATGTGCAAACTTCATGCATACCAAAAAAGTTGTACTGAACATAAGTTTTTCTTTGAAATCACCACGGTGATACTTATGGAATTATTTCCATGCGCTACGAATTAAAATAATGAATATGATACAGTGTTTGGTGAAAGTTAGGAAATAAACTTTTGCATAGAGATAAAGGTCCAGAATTATTACAAGTTAAGCATGTTTTGAATGTCTTGGTACTCGTCCTTTGGTTTCCTCAGCGAATCAAACACAATAACGTTGTTTTGATCAATCATAATTATAAAGAGAATCCAATGGTAACTATGTACATACATATTCATATTAGAACTAACTAACATTAATTAGGTAAGGAAAGGAAAATAAAAATAGATGGTACCCACACTTACTTAAAGTTGTAAGGTAGTAGCATGTATTGTTTGTAATTCTATTGCTCCAAGAATTTATATATTGCATCCAATGTAGACTTTGATGAGACTTTGATTGATCCCGTATCTGCTTTTGGTTAACAAGCATTGGGTCCACGAAGCCAACGTTGAACTAGGATTCTTGGTGGCACCTCTGAATTTGCATCCTCCATAAAATAAAAGATAAAGTTAGTGAGATGACACACACACATAATAATGAGCTGAGCTAAAATTAACATCTAATAAATACACACTTACAGAACCCAGGCACTGATAAGAGAGACATCTAGGGCATCTTGATGGTACACTTCATAAATATCCTTGAATTCCACCCACTGCAGTTTCTCATCTTCACCTAAAAAATCAATCAGTTTAACAAGAAGAGCGAACATGACCCTGTCATTGGTTGACTACTCCATGTACCACTAATGGAATTCATTCATCTTAGTTGTGAGTTTTCGTACCAATTCAGGCCTGACTAGAGGCTTGCCTAACTCAAAGGGCCATTTAGGAACAGTCTTTTCTAGAGGTGGCGGTTCGTCTTGCCCTAGAACTTCAGCAAGCGAGAGACCTATCTCTGCCATAAACTTAACGACCTTGATTTGTTGTTCTAAAGACAAAGCTGCTATTTGTTGAGCTTCTTGATCTGCTTGCTGATCTTGCTGCCCGAGCTAGGGACAGTACGACTAGACGACGACTCTCCTCGTTTGTTCTTCTACCAAGACTTAACTAAGGAACGATCGTAGTTCAATAGTAATATCTTCTTGACTTCTTTTTTCATGCCAATAAAAAAATTTATTTTGGCTGGATCTATTGGCTTAGGCTCCATCTCCTTCGCTTTTCTTTCTGCAGCAATTTTTTCAACCCACTCCCTTACATGTGCTTGCAATGTCTCCTCCAATTCCTCAGGAGTCATATCGCCTGCTAGCTTTGTTCAGACTTCTTTTTTTTTCTTCCTGGGTTCATTCACCTTTGGCTGCCTTGTCTTGTAAGGCGGTGGTCACAACTTCTTGAGAGGTGATGCAGGTGCTTCCTTGCTCGCACCAGGTTTTAGTCCCAACGCTGCAGATTGTGATCGAGCAGGGGTGTTTTGATCATCATCGCTCCCGCCTACAGGATTTTATGGTGCTGGAAACGGTGATCGAGAAGGATGCGACGGTCCCGGTGGTGACGACGATCCTGGAGGGGGATGTACTGGAGATGACGGTCTTAAGTTCTTAGGAGATGATGGTTGCGGGGCATCAATGGGAAGAAATGATGCCTCCTGGATGGGGATGATGATGTAACATTTGCGCCATAGAATGATACCATGAAGTGCATCTCCTAGTGTCCCTTCCCCATCACCTCCCGGGAGATCAAGCTCTAGGCCTTCATATTTACTATCACAAATCTGCTCCACCCCAACACTGGAGTAGCCAGGTAGAATCGACATACCGTGGCTTGTCTGACCTGGTAGAATTGGTAAAGCACTTCCGTACGCCACCTGTACATACAGGAAAAATAAGAAGTTATTAAACTCCCAAGGCGTGGATCAATTGAGATAATTGTATAAATTATCTATATGTATACCTTAATAGTGAGGTTGTCAAATGATCTGTACAGCTCACATGAGGTGCGCTGAGTGATCGATGTCATCCATAGGGTACCGTTGGTTGTCCTACGCAACCACGGGTAAGCTTGGCATCTTCTCATCGAGGACCCCTTTGGAAGCACAGCTGCTTCGGTGTTGAGAAGGGTTGAGGATGATGTTGGGATCCAGCAGTGCTCCAGATTGGGCCATCTCAGTAACTGTCAGGGCCACTCACCGATTAATTTCTTTCTGCATTCTTACATCTTGTTCATGCACTTTAGCTTCTAACATGCGCCGCCACCTCTCCTCTTGCTATTCCTTTCTTCTCTTCCGACTTCCGTACGTGTCAATGTCCCTACGGAAAGCAAACTTTCACGGAACCACCCTGAAGCCTCAGCAACATCCTGGGTGTTCGGGATTCCCGAGCGCTAAAGTCAGCTCATCATTCTCTTTATCAAGCTTGAACTTTATTGCTTTAGAATCTTCAATGTTTTTGATAAGCCTGAGGGCCTTCTCACGTATTTTTTCATTGTAAATAACTGTCCTATCCTCAGGGATAAGGGTGCCTCAGTGAGCGTAATACTAATTCTTCGATCGATTGAGCCAGTCAATAGTCGTTGCATGATACCTCAATCAATTAGGTCTTGTTCCATGTTTCTCCATTTGGGAATTGCACTCCTATAACCACGTTGCCCTAGACGATGATGGTACTCCTTCTTCTAGGCATTGCCTGAGTTGACACGAACCTTGTTCGCACTATCTTCACTCCTCTTGTATTCTAGAAATGAGTTTCAGTGATCTATTAACTTTGGCCAGTCATTAAAATCTGGAGTTCGGCCCTTCTTGATATAGTTGGCATCCATATTCTTCTTGAAGGTCTCAAATTGGGTTGCCATCTTCTTGAGTGTCCAGTCTTTCATAACTTTTTCATCAACGTTGTTAGGAAGTGTGAAGTATTTCTTGACATCTACCCACAACATATCTTTCTATGTCTGCGGGAACATGTATGGATCATCTTTTTTACCCTTCCATTCTTGAATGCTGATGGGCACGTTGTCCCTTACAATAGCCCCGCATTGACTCACGAACTTTCTAGCGACTTTTTCGGGACCAATTGGCTGGCCCTCTTCTATCACTTCGGTGATGTGAAGCCTTCCCTCCATTATCTTTGTACAACCTTGCGGCTTCTTTCACTTCATCGATCCAGAGGGCTAAAAGTTCAAGATTCGATAATTAGTACATAGCAATAATTAATATGAAGTTATAGATGGGGTAAAATAATGAAAATGATATATACCTTGCTAGAACCTTCCATCACGATAATGTCTTATTCCGCATTGTCATCAACGCTGTGCTCGGGCTCATCATTGCTATCACCGGACATGTTGAGGAACGTTTGAGCCACTACCGCCAGCAATCCTTGGTGTAGGTTCTTGGAACATTTGAGCCACTACCGCCAGCAATAATCTACTCCATTATATACCTTTCATCATCTTCGTCTCCCATCTCAACTAATAATGACATTAGTTATACACACATGTAATCATAGATACATTAAATTAAAGATTGTATTAAGTAGTACAATTAATGTATAAACATGAAATCATAGAACAAAGATGAAATAAAAGAAACTGATTGAAATACACACATGAAACCATACATTAATTATAAATATATATACATGGAATCATATAATAAAACTTGTACAAATTATTACATGAAACTTACATGAAGTTAAACATTAAAAAATTCACGCAATTATATATACAACACCTCTACAAAATTTCTACTAAATTATACTAATTTTCTAAGCATTTTTACAAATTTCTACTAATTTATACAAATTTCCTAAGCATTTATACTAAATTATACTAATTTATACTAAATTATACTAAATGTATACTAAATTATACTACGCATTTATACTAAATTATACTAATGTATACTAAATTATACTAGTGTATACTAAATTGTACTAATTTAAATTAAATTATACTAATTTTCTAAGTAATATACTAATTTACTAATTTATACTAATGTATACTAAGTTATACTAATTTTCTAAGCATTTCTAATAAATTAAACTAATTTCCTAAGCATTTCTAATAAATTATACTAGATTATACTAATTTATACTGATTTCCTAATAAAAAACACGGTGGGGCTTGCGTCAGCGTCGTACCTCTTCAACGAGAGGGTCGGGGCATGGAGGGATGGCGGTGGACGGCTCGCGGGAGGTGGCGGCGGGCTAGGGCACCGAGCGATGATGTGGCGGTGGGGAAGGAGATGGCGCAGGGGATGACGATGCGACAGATCTTGACGAGGCAGCCAGCAACGACACGGTAGGGCCAGTGTGGCGGCGGTGCGGTGCGATGGTGAGGGGCGTCGAGGAGCGTTTGGGTGTCGTGGGCATGGCGTCGGGGCGTTGATGGGGATGCCATGGAGGAGTTGCCGGCTGGCGGCGCGACAGCTGGGGGGACGACGACGACGCGTGGTGAGGCGGCGCAGGGCCGGCCGGCCGAGTGGGGGCAGTGGTGCGGCCGGGTAGGAGGACGGGGAGGCGTGGGGAGTGCCGGCGGTGGAATGCTAGGCCGGCGTTGAATGTCGATAGGGAGGCGCGACGGTGGTGGCTGAGGAGGAGAATGGGCAGCGCGATGACGACGACGTGGAAGAGACGAGGCGGCAGATCAGGGTCTGTCTAGCGGAGGAAGAAGGGGGTGACTCGATATTTATACCACGGGCCATTAGTCCCTAGTGATGTTTACAACCGGGACTAAAGGACCATTAGTCTCAGTTGATATTACCACCCAAAACTAAAGGGTGGGTCAAATGACCAGGGACTAAAGGGGTTCCACACATGGGAGGTGAAATTTGACCCTTTTAGTCCCGGGTCGTATTATAAACCGGGACTAGAGGGTATTCTCCCTTTTCACTTCCCGCGCTATACCAACATTCGATTAAATTGATTTGGTTTTTTTCATATGTTCTAAATTTATTTTGTACTTCTATTATCCAAGAAAAATTGTAATATTCAATATTTTGGACATGCAAAAAAATTAAATTATCAAATTATTATTTTTACACTTTATTGATAAAAGGATGTTGTAATAAATAATTTGATCATGAAAAAATGTATCCAATTGTTTTAAACCTCATAATAATTTTGAACTTAATTTGATGAAATTCCCCTTTGCATTTCCTTCACAACCTCATGATAATTTGATCAAATAATAATGTGATGAGCCAAAAACTCACATAAAGGATGATCATATCTAATGCATTACATAAATGTGTTTTTCACATCACTAAAATATAATTGAAATGTTCTGATATATGATCATAGAGCATTACATAAAGGTTGACCATATATAGTGTATTACAATGTAACGTTAAAAAAACTTCTTCTTGATGAAAGTTCCTTAGTCATGATCGCGGCGTAAGTACGGAGCCTCTTCTTTGACTAGCATGATGCTTGGGTCAACTTTGGCAGCGAATGAGGCATACCATCAAACTGATCATAATCATCAGACTGGTCTGTTTTGTTCTCGACTCCCACGATTTTTCTTTTACCTGCAAGAACTATGTGGCGCTTTGGCTCCCATGGTTTTTTTATCTTCTGAATTTTTCTTGGGTTTGCTAGACATGTCCTTCACAAAGAAAACCTGATGCACATCATTAGCAAGGATGAATGGTTCATCATTGTATTCAGTCTTGGTCAGGTCCACTATTGTCATTCCATACTGATCTTTCATTACGCCACCTCCAGTCAGCTTCACCCATTGGCAATGAAATAGAGGGATGTTCAGCGGTCCGTATTCGAGTTCTCAGATCTTCTCTATGAAACCACAATACGATTCCTTGCTCCTATTGATGTCTATGGCATCTATACGGACACCACTATTTTGGTTGGTGCTTTTTTGGTCTTGGCTCTCGTGTAAAATATATAACCATTTATCTCATAACCTTGGAATTTCACGATTGTGCTAGAAGCTCCCCTAGCTAATCAAGAGAGTTGTTCGTGAATCACGGAGTTACCCATAAGGTGTTGACACATCCAAGAGGGAAAAGTATCCATATGATGGCATATAATCCAGGCATCGGATTCTGTCGGGTATTGGGAAAATAGAATCTGCTTGTGTTCCTTGATATACGGAGCCACAAAGGATGATTGTTGCAGAACCGTGAAGTGTGATTTATGGAACAAATTACTATCATTGCTCAAACTTGATTTCCTTCCAAGGGTGCCCTTTCCCCGTAGCCTCCCCTCGTGGCATGATACTGGAACCCCAATTGAATTAATTGAGTTAATAAAATCAACACAAAACTCAATGACCTCCTCTATTGCATATCCCTTGGCGATGCTTCCTTCTGGACGGTCACGATTAAGAACATAGTTTTTTAGAACTGACATGAACCTCTTGAAAGGCCACATCTTGTGCAGGAATACTGGACCGAGAATAGTAATCTCTTTGACTAGGTTAACCAGGAGGCGCGTCATAATATTAAAGAAGGATGGTGAAAATATCAACTCAAAACTGACAAGACATTGTACCACATCATTCTATAGCTTTAGCAGTTTTGTTGGATCAATTGCCTTCTGCGAAATCGCATTGAGAAACGCGCATAGCTTTACGAGCGTCAATCATACATTCTCTGGTAGAATACCCCTCAGTGCAACCGGAAGCAACTAGGTCATCAACATGTGGCAGTCACGGGCCTTCAGATTTGTGAACTTATTTTCTTTCATATTTATTATTCCCTTTATATTCGAGGAGTACCCAGACAGAACCTTGATACTATTCATGCAGTCAAACATGCTATCATTCGCTTCCTTGCTGAGAGTGTAACTAGCCAGACGTAAGTAGTGTTATCCCTTACATCTCTTTTTCAGATGTAGGTCATCTCGTTGCTTCATACACCTCAGGTCCTGTCATGCTTCCAATGTATCTTTTGAGTTCCCATAACAATCCAGGAAGCCTAGCACGTTCACGCAAAGATTCTTCGTTAGGTGCATCACATCTATTGCGTTGCGAACCTCTAGGATTTCCCAATAAGATAGCTCCCAAAATATAGACTTCTTCTTCCACATGGGTGCACGTTCGTTATTGTCGTTCGAAACAGGTTCTCTACCAAGACCCTTTCCAAAGACTACTCTTACATCCTTTATCATCTCAAATACATCCTTTCCATTATGGTGTGCAGGTTTTTTACGATGGTCTGACACCCCTTTGAAATGCATACCTTTCTTTCTTAATGGGTGGGTCCAAGCTCGTAGGTCAAAGCTCTCTTATTTATCCTCATCCCACACACATACACTTTCTTCCTTCCAGAACAGTAAAAGTTCATCAACCAATAGTCTTAGGTGCACGTAAATGTCATTGCTGGGTTGGGTCTTGGATAAGCACCGGCATCAAAATGAACTTCCGCTTCATGCACAGCCAAGGAGAAAGGTTGGACATACATAGGGTCACAGGCCAAGTATTATGACCACTACTCAACTCATCGAATGGATAGAATCCATCAGTACTTAAACCAAACCTTATGTTTATTGCATCACTTTCAAAGTCCGGGAATGCTCTATCAATTGATCTCCACTGGACCCCATCAGCAGGGTGTCTCAGCATGTCATCTTGCTTATGTTCTTCTTTGTGCCATCACATCAACTTAGCATTCGCCTTGTTTCTAAACAAATGCTTCAAACGTGGTATTATAGGAAAATACCACATCACCTTCGCAGGAACTCTCTTCTTAGGAGGTTGCCCCTCAACATCACCAGGATCATCTTGTCTGATCTTATACCGCAGCGCTTCGCACACAGGACAAGCATCCAATTTCTCGTATTCATCACTACGATAGAGGATACAATCATTAGAGCATGCGTGTATCTTCTGAATCTCCAATCCTAGAGGGCAAACAACCTGTTTGGCTCCTATGTTGTGGACGGCAATTCATTATTCTTGGAAAGCATGTTTTTTACAATTTTCAATGTCCCCTGAAATGTCTTATTGGACACACCATTTTTTGCCTTCTATTGCAACATTTCTAGTGTGGTACCTAGTTTTTTATGCCTTTGCTTGCAATCTGGGTACAACCTTTTTTTTATCATCTATCATACGCTACAACTTTTCTAATTCCTTCTCAGTTTCATAGTCTTTCTGTGCATCCTGTAGCACCTGACCAAGATCATCAATAGGGCCATCTTATGCAAACTCTTCTTCATCAGCCTCGCCTATTGTAGTATCTGCAAAAGCTTGGCCTATAGCCTAGTCTGGAATTTTGTTATCATCCTCCTTTTCTTCGCCGTCTTCCATTATAACCCCTCTTTCGCCATGCTTGGTCCAAACCAAATAGTTAGGTATGAAACCGTATCTAAACAAGTGCCTGTGAAGAGTCCCCCGGAAGAGTAGCCCTTCTTGTTACTACATTGGAAGTATGGACAACATATGAATCCATTATCTGGCTTGTTGGCTTTGGCCACTTTGAGAAAGGAATGCAAGCCATCAACGAACTCCTTGGTCCGTCTGTACGCATTGTACATCCATTGTCAGTCCATCTGCATCGAATTACGTGAAAAATGGAAATAGGTCTTCGTATTAGATAAAGAACTTGATCAATATTGATAATTACACCAATGAACCTTCATAAAGATAAAAACAATTCACATGAAAATTACACCAATTAACCTTCATATCATTCACTAGGTCGACAAAAAGAAAAATGCTAGAATTCTAGAACAAGACAATAAAGATATATATATACACTAAAGATTACAGACGCTCCATAGTGGACTTCACATAGTCAATAATTATAAAATAATAGTACAACATAGCAGAAAGTTCGCCCTCCAAGCCATCTCTGCACATGACTCAATCTTTTCGAAGTCTATGGAGAGTCACTTCTGCTCCTCCAGTACCAGAAAATAATGGTACAACAGAAGATCTTCGAGTCCACATACTCTGACTGAATATCATAAAGGAATCTTGAAATAATTGTCCAAACATCTTTTGGAGCAAGTGTCATACTTCTATTATGAAAACGTGGCTCCAATAGGCGTTTGGAAAACTATTTCAAAATTCTTTTATGATATTCAGCCAGAGTTTGTGGACTCGAAGTTCTTCTATTCTACCATTATTTTAGGACTCTTGACTCCGTGAAGTCCACTATGAAGCGTCTGTAGTCTTTATTGTATCTTTGTTGTCCTGCTCCACAATTCTACCATTAAGTTGATCGGTGTAATTTTCAAGTCACTCTAATTTAACATGCAAACTATCCAAAAAATTGTAGCAATGACCAAATTCTATTTCTTATGCCTACAATTTATTTACCTCTATTTTATTGCAATGACTAAATATTAAAAACACAATTACTCTATTGTTTCCCATACCTAATATTGATCAAGATATTTATCTAATACGAATCATATATAACAAGCAAGCTATCCATCAAATTCTAGCTCAAAAACATGTATAAATAAAAAATCCTCTCCATTCTCCCTCATTCTAAAAAAAACTCATTTTTCTCTATCTCTAAAGCATAAAATAAGCATAATAACAATAAATGAAGGAAGGATGAAGTAGCTAACCTTTACAATACTTTGGATGAGTGAAATTCCCAAGAAATTGAAGAAAAAAATCGGGCAGCACCTCCTAAGCTTGCTTGGTCGCCATGGAGAAGGAGCCCGAAGCTCTCGGTCTGAGTGGCTTGGGCTCGGGGAGGAAGAAGCTGACTTTTATAGGCAAGACGTTTAATCCCGGTTGCTAACACCAACCAGGACTAAAGGCCATCCATTTAGTTCAGGTTGGTAATGGCCTTTAGTCCCGAGTGGTGTTTTCAACGGGACTAAACGCCCCACCAGATTCCCTCGTCCTAACTAGCCGATACAACCGGGACTAAAGCTCCCGTCGTCGGTGGTGGCTGGTGGTCAAAAAGTATCGAGACATATGTTTCTGGATGGAAGGTCTATTCTCTGCTAGTGGAGCTTCGTCCAGGCTCCACATTCAATCTCTGGGTCCGCCACTATCTATTTGTATGTGCTATTTCAATAGAGGTACTTCTAATATATAGAAGTAGCTCTTTTAGTTTTCACTGGGAGAAACATGGTTAAGTACTAATTGGTGTAAGAAGCACATGCAAGTGATTTCATTTTTCTCAATTACAAGCATGTGACCATGAAAGATAATCCACTAGACTTTCATCGCGCGAGTTCCATCAAATAAGGCCTCCGAAAGCATTTGCATGTCTGTAAATTGTGGGCATATAATTTGGGCATTGGTGGGTGAATCTTTAGAAATTTTCCCATTTGTTGCAATCACTACATCTGCTTATTGATATACAAAACACAGCTAATTATTATTTAGAGGGATCAATCAGCAAGAAGATATGCAGTTGTTTAGTACACTGACCGACCGACATGCCAGATATCCTGCTATCGAGCTGAGTGATCTTCACCACCAGGTGAATCATCAACTTGGATTTCTAATTACTACTCGCTGTCCCTACTAAAACTACTACCAGCTACTACAAGGCACTATTTTGATCCATCTATTTTCAGTAGAATGAATTCATAGAAATTAAGCAGTAGTGAAATAACCACATGCTATTATTTCTGTAAAATATGGTATAACGCTCGTTATTTGAAGCTAGTTATTAATGAGTACATTCAATGCATTTAAAATAGACAAAGTTGGAAAAAAAAAAGGAGTAGTAGCATTATTTTTAGAAACAAATAAATAATTAAAAGGGAGATCCTAGACTTAAAGTACCATTGATCTGCAACAGCACATTTTTCATCCTGAGGTAACATTACATGATACAGATCGAGCACAGTGAATAGGATGATGATAAGAAGACATGACGCAATATATGCAGAGTCCAAACACTGAATAAACCCTTTCAGTTCAACACTTCTTGTCTTTAGGGCCTGTTTGGCATGGCTTCAACTCCAAACTCCAGGGTGGAGTTGAGTGGATCCAGCCAAATAGGCCAACTCGAGCAGCCCAACTCCATGGAGTTTTTGGAGCCCCAGTTCATTTTGGTGGAGCACCTCATTTGCAACTCCAGCTCATGAAGTTCAGGGTAATTACCCACCTTTGCCATCAACTACACAATTGTACCGGTTCATTCTATTCTTTTCCCCTCCTCCCAACGCCTTCTCCCCTCATCTCGTATCCCCTCCTCCCGACACCTTCCCCCTCCCCCTATCTCGTACCTCTTCGTGCCTCCTCCCCATCTCGCGACTCGCTAGGAAGGGGCGACGGGACGCCACCGCCGCCGCCCGCCGCCTTGATGGCACCCCGGCTAACCGGACCGCCACCGGAGCTGCTACTCCCCACCCCGCCGCCATCTGGCCAAGCCCCCCAGCCGCACTACCTCCTTCCTGCTTCCTCCTCCTGCTAGACTCGGGGCCCGGATCCGGCTATTGCTGTCCTGCCAGCACCAAAAGAGCCTCAAACCGGCCACCCTTGGGACCTGCACCACCACCAAGGGAGCAGCAAGTATGCTGTGTCTCAACATGCCTCCGATGGATCAACTTCGGAACCAAGCTTTGTGACCATAGACGCATTTCGTGATAGTTTGGCTACTTCTATTGCCTTAGCATAGAACTAGTCGTATTATGAAATATTTCGTTCAAGACAATGGACATGTAATATGTTGGTATTTTAACTTTTTCCATGGTCATTTTATTTCACATGCATTGCGAAAATAGTTGTAGACAAATTGTTTTAGTCAAAAATGGTACAGTCAATCAAACCAAGGGCAAGAATGGCAATCCAGCCTCAAAATCCTCTTTTCTGGAGCTGGGGGCCTGTTAGCCAAACACCCCTCCCAGGCAGCTCCAACTCCACGTGAAGTCTGCTCCAGCTGGAGTTGTGGAGTGGAGCAGAAATTTGTGGAGTTGGAAGCATGCCAAACAGGCCCTTATTTTCCTCTTCCTTTGTCCAACTCTTCTGTTTCGTTTGTTCCATCTTCCATCTGGGCTGTACCTATAGAACTGTACTAGCTAGTTACCTAATACTAACTCTGCCAATCATAAAAAAGTGACAATTTTGGGTCCACTGTAATCAACCTATCAAAATGAACTTTGATTTTAGATTACTTTGTTTGTACACTGATTTATCTAAAAAAAAATTCATAACCATATAATTTTGCTTTAGATTTATAGATAAAGTTAGTAATAAAAATTATGCTCCGAAAACAACATGATATCCAAAATGTCACTATTTAGTGTCTGAAGGGAGTATGTATATGATTTATAAATATATGTGCGCAAATACAATGTAGCAATGGAAATCACTTCATAAAGTCAGAAGGGATAAATATTAGGTCGTGGTCAGGCTGTTTTGCCATGTCATGGTTTTTCTAGCCGTGGCTTAGTGTGAGTGGGGTGTGTTGTTTCAACCTCCCCTGTTACCTTTTGTACGAATTCCTTTCTTAATGAAATAATGCACAATTCTCCTGTCGCTTGTTCAAGAAAAAAAGAAGGGGTAAATAATATCTAGAACAACTTTTTAGCGTGTGAAGACAAAACATCCTAAATGAAAACGAAACTCAAATCTTTTTGGTTGGGATGATAATATGCATTACCATAGCATTATACATATATAGATAAGCTAGGAAATGGTAGCTACATTTCATTACACCACTAAGGGCCTATTTGGTTCCAAGCTCCTAAAAGTTTTAGTCAGCCTTTAATCAGCTCCTAAAAGTTTTAGTCAGCCTTTAATCAGCTCCTAAAAGACTGTTTGGTTTCGGTGACTAAAAGTGACTAAAGACAATAAATATTGTGACAAGATTATCATGCTGCCCTCCCCACCAGTTGCCCCTGGTGCTACTACCATCGAGCAAAGAAGCACCGCATCGCGGGAGCAGTCCAAATCATCGAAAGGCGCAGCATCTCCTAGAACACAAGGCCACACCACCATCTACCATCTTCCATCACACAATCCCAGTTCTCTAGCAAGAAACAAAACCGACGGCCTTGCTAAGCGCGGGGCATGGCGCCAGGTCATGAAACTCGCTGAAGACGCTACTCACGGCGGACGGCGACAGGAAGCTCTTGGCAGGGACGGGGCTCATCGGCATCAGCGGTGGCAGCTCGCAGAGGAGGAACGCGGCCTGGTCAAGGACGGGGAATGGCGGGAGGAGGTCAGAGGGGCGGCGCCGACTCGGGCCCCATGGCGGCGGGGAAGACGGAGGGTACATGGAGGCGAGCAGCGCCACCGCCATCTCCAGGTCCAACGCAAAGGAGCGGCGGGCGGGTTGGGGGCAGAGGAGCGGTGGACCAATTTGAGGCCAGCGGATCCGGCGAGGTGAGGCCGAAGGCGTAGGTGGACGGGGCACGGGAGACGGATCCGGTGGGGAAAAGGGCGGTGCTGGTGGCCGGTATCGGTGGGCGGCGGGCGGCGTCAGGGAGGGGAGCGAGTTGCGGCCGATGTGGGAGGGCGCGTCCGCTAACGTGGGGAGGGGGGAGCGAGCACCTCCATCACGCGGCCGGGCAAGAGGGCGGCAGCGGTTGTGGGGGGCCCATGGCGGAGGGAGCCGGGTGGGAGGTGGCGGTAGGCACGGGTCTGGTGGCGGGGGTGGGAGCGGCGGGGTTGGGGGTGAACGGGTTGGGGGAGAAAGGGTCTGGCACGGGGAAGCGTGCAGTCGGGACGTGGGTGCAGAGGTAGTGGCGGTCCAGGATGAGTTTTAGTCAGTTTTAGAAGGGGGTGGAGCTCTTAAAGGAATTGAAGCCAAATTTTAGTCCCTTTTAGTTAATGTGTTTGGTTTTTAGTCATTTTTTAGGAGCTAAAGATTCTAGGAGGCGGAACCAGGAGACTCTTAACTAGTCACTCACACTGGTACCGATAACACTGCATATGCTTTCCTGTCTCTTCCACACCATATCTTCCCCTTGCCTTTCCACTCATAGCCATAATCGTCCAACTGCTCTGATTCTATCGTCCCAGTGGCTGTCCCATGATTCCAGATAGAACATCTCGTCGACGACGTTCGCGACCGGGGCCGAGACTGGGGCCGTCCCAGCGCCAACGCTCGTGCTGGCGGTGCTGCCATCTGATCCACTGCTGCTACATCCTGCGGTCTCGTAGGGCATCGGGAACGTCAGGTTGTTGTTGCCGCCGCCGGCACCGACCGGTGCGAGCTCGTCCGCCGTGTAGAACAGAAGGCCGTCCAGCGGCTCGTCGTCCAGCATGGCGAACGGCGCCGAGTCCTCCTCGGGGGTCATGTCCACGTCCTTGAGCCGCGTCTTCCTCAAGGCGATGGCGTCGTTGAAACCTCCGGACGGCGAGCGCAGCGGCGGCGTCGTAGGCAACGACAGCGAGGCCGACGCGAACGCCGGCGGAGCAGGAGCCTGCTGCGCCACGGCGGTGATGTTGACGAACGGCGACGGAGGCAGCGGCGGCTTCACGCCGGTAGTGGTGCCGGTGGCGCTGTTGCGGACGAGTGGCGTGGTGTGGCTGTGGTCGCGAATGTAGGAGACGACCAGGTACCTCGGGTCGTCGCCGCAGCGCTGCACGTACTTACGCGCCTTGCATTGCTTGTCGGTGCTACACTTGTAGTAGCGGCGCGGGTTCGGGGACCCCTTGATCGACTTCTGCCCGTACTTGCGCCACGACCACGTGTCCGGCGGTGGCGCGCCGTCCAGCACCCGCGTCACCATCCGGTAGTTCCTCCTGTCGCCAGAAATTAAACGACGTATGTGACCGTGTTCAGATCGAGTAGCAGAGCCATTTCCCTATAATTATCGAGCTAGATTTGGTCATTCAGGTATGTTACCTTCTGTTGGATCGACTGGTTGTTGAGCCGGCGCCGCCACCGCCGCTGGAAGGCTCCGGCATGTTCATGTCTGGAAACAGGGGATCGAACAGGGAATCGTATAGATCCTCCTGCCACAGCAGCGGGTCCAGGTCCCAGTCTGCAGAACCGGCCAGATCCTCCGGCTGCGGCTCAGGCGCTGCAGAGACGCCCTGAGCTGGGCCGCCGCCGACGACAGCGGTGGGATCCGGCGGCGGCGGTAGGTCCACGGCGTCAGCCGTCAGGCATCTCGTCGTGCAGCTGCGCCTGGGGCTGCTGCAGCAGGAACGATGTGAAAGGGGCATTGTTAGTCGGTGGTGGCGGCGGCAGGAACCGTGCGACGCGGTCTTTGTTGGTCGGCGGCAGCTGCGGCAAGGGGTCACCGCAGGCGAAGCGCACGACAGCGTCCAGGTCCCAGTCGTTGCCGTTGTAGCTGCTGTTTTCATGGTACCCGAACCCGCCCATACCGTCCTCCTTTTGCCAGGTCTCTTGGGCAATGGATTGGAGGAGAAAGAGAACACCGACTTGCTGTTGCTAATTTATAGCGTCTGGGTTTTGGGAGGAGACAATGGTTTGGATGGGCGTCAGGGTGCTACTTAAATAGGAGTGAGGACGATGGCAGCCGGACCCGGGCCAGGGCCTGGATTATTCAAGACTTATTATGGGTTTTTTGGATAGTGGGTAAGAACTAAGGATCTCCACTTGACTTTTAGAAAAATGCCTAAGTAGTACCAAACAGAGAATAATGCAGTGATATTTTGTAAAAAGAAGATAATGCAAGGCAGCAAGAGAGCACATAATAGCTCACATTGTTTCTAGTTACTATTGGATATATGTTATGGACGACTTGCAATTTGGAACGATACGTTAGCTTCTGTCATCATCATTTTTTAATGATATGTGCATTCTCTTCATGATATGTGCATTCTATCACATTTTCTTTTTCAGATGGTGTTGGATTCTCTCGACTGGCCTCCATGTGGCGTTAACTAAAGTGGTCATATTGCAACGTAGCCAAAACATTGAACTGCTATTGGTTGATCAGATACGGCAGGTGCACACGCACGAATTATTCGGTTATAATTTAGCAAGTGTACGGGTGGCTAGTTCGAAGGCATCGGATTCTCCTGATTGTTCGTGCAGCGTCAGCAAAAGTGACCGTACCATCGCTGAAATACCAAACTGCTACAGGTTGGCAGGTGTGCGCACGTGTGGATTGGCCGTATTTAATTAACGGAATCTGCTTATTTTGGCGGCATTCTTTGAAGCAGCTGCATTGTAGGGTGACGTGCGTATAGAATCGGTACGACATGAGGATATGTAGATGTAGGGTCCTGCTAAACTTTAGCACATGTCACATTGGATGTTTGATACTAATTAGGAGTATTAAATATAGTTTAATTATAAAACTAATTGCACAAATGGAGTCTAATTCGCGAGACGAATCTATTAAGCCTAATTAGTTCATGATTTGATAATGTGATGCTACAGCTAATGATGGATTAATTGGTCTTAATAGATTCGTCTCACGAATTAGACTCCATCTGTGCAATTAGTTTTATAATCAGCTCATGTTTTTTATCCTCCTAATTAGCATCCGAATATTTGATATGACCCTGCTAAAATTTAGCACCTCGTATCCAGACACCTCCGTAACCGATAATATTGATTTGATAATATTGATTTGTTTACGACGTTGACTGAACATGCGAGCACTTTCCTTGTAGGAGATGCAACCGATAATATTAATTTGTTTACGACGTTGACGGAGTAGCAAACATTAGCTATCGTCATTGGTCAAAGACCCAATAGACATATCAACCATGGTGGCGTCTAAAACATACAACACTGCGTAACATATTACAGGAACATATATCGCCGTGAACATTTCCAACGCCCAGTTATAGTTGGTAAAATGCCCAACACAACAAAACCTTCTCCAAACCGCGGGCTGCCCTGGCCCCGGGGGGGCACCCCGGCCGCAACACGTGGTCGGGGTCGCAGGCCTTGCGCTCGCCGCAGGCGCTGCACGCAGGAGCGGGAGCACGTAGCTTCAAGGACAAATGGCACTGCCGGGGCTTGCCTAGTGCCACGTCGTTACAATAGATTTCGTTTGAATAATCTGCCTTTGTGGAGCGTTATTATTATCTAATTGACTGAAATCGGGCACCGTTAATCTTCAGCCACAGCTCACAGCATATGCATGATCGCATCATTCTCAACCTACAGAGTACAGACCCGTCGTTCTTCGTCCAGGCATCATCCACTATTCCACTGATCCACCTTGCATTCTTTTGAAAAGAATGCTTTTATTCAGTACTTGAATTGAACAACCTGTTTGATGATCATTAGAAAACTGAGTTCACATGAGTTGATGGGCGGGGTGCTGATGGCAATCTAAGCTGTCCATGCTGCTTCGTTGAGGATTGTTGCGCCTGGTTTAACAGTACTGTTGCCCGTGATCAGTTTCGTATTCTTAGAATGTACTGAATAATTCTCGTATCATGTCGGATTGGAGGTATCTTCCCATACTTTTTTTAAAAAAAGATTGAAGGTATACGATAATGAGTTTGTACGGCTCCAATGTATTTTCTCGCCATTATCGTATAAAGCGGGTGAGGGATGACCGGATGACAGATAAATTGCTACAGATGATGCATTGTACAGCATCGCTTTTAGTGTCCAGTTTACGACGATGATTGATGATGTCTTATAGGCTACTACTACATGCCCTGACTTGTAGCCATTGTCGTCAGACATCATGAAACTTAATCGCAAGCTCGGCCTAGTTGAATAGAGAAGCAACCAAAACCTTTCGGACTGTTACAAAGGAATCAAAATTATGGATGTTTTACATCAAGAAATACTGTATACATTCTGGACAAGAACTGTCACCCCTTTTTTCTGAGGGGTGCATCTGAAGTGCACACAAAATCGTTCAGGATCCGCCAAAACTGTCAAAACTCGCTCTACCTTCTTGCTAGGGATTCTGCTTTGTGCTCGCTGCCAGCAGTCACAATATAACCAGCTCCAATCTGAAAGATAAACGATAATACAATACATTATTTCAAGGTGAGTTACTGAACAAGAGCTAGATATAATTTAAGCTTCGCTTCAATTTTAGTAAACGACTGGTGAGCAGCTGCGCTCCATATGATATGACCACCACATGACAACCAAAGACCCCCTCCTGATCACGAATAAGTGACTATGGACCCGACAGTATAATGGAAGATATTGCTAGCATTTTCAGTCGTCCATGCATTTTAAAATGACCATTTTTCCTACAGATAGTACAGAAGAGTACCTGGCAGTCTTTCAGAACAGCCCGTTCTTGCAGTTGAACATTATTACATACAACAGAACCTTGGATGTGGCAGCCATCTTCAATAACAACATGGTTCATCACAACAGAGTTGACAATCTGCAACAGGGTACATCATTTATTTCATGAGAAGGGCCAGAATGGAACTTAAATCTGGCATGTATAATATCTAGCTGGTCATTCCATAAAGCTGCAAATATTATTGCAAGACAATCACAAACCAAACCTTACAGGCCATAAACAGATATTATCAATCGGATCTATCAGAAAATCTTTCAAAGGTTTATGAACATTGACTCTTTTTTCAATGAATACAGCATGGTACTAAAGAATACTACCTCATCCCAGAATATAGCTACTTCTAGCATTCAAATTTTGTCTCATAACATAGCTACTTTTGAGTTCCCAAGTGGGTTATTTGGCTTGAGAGGTCTAAAATACCCTCCATGCATGCAAATCAATTATGGCATGCAGATATGCATGCAAGCTTGCCACCAATTAAATAGGAAAGGCATAATTAACCTCTTAATTAGCGCATGAAAAACTCTAGAAGTAGCTATATTCTGGAACGGAGGGAGTATAATATAACAATATGGATAAGCTACTCACTCATGCCTCTCCATGGAAGGCTAACACTCTTAAGCCTAAGCAAGCTACATCTAAAAGTACAACCAGTTTCTGTACCCTATATTTCACACCCAATATGCCAATTTAAAGTTTTGCTACTTAAGCCATCATAATTTTAACTCAAGACCTTTTAGCATGATATGAGGTAGCTAAGCATCATTTTAATCAAGAGCATAAAAAATAAATTCGATGGATCAAAGCACACTGTAATTACCTTTACATTGGAACCGATTCGGCAATGACGACCAATCACAGATCGCTTGACACTACACTTGTCACCTAGCTGCGAACCCTCAGCAAGAATACAATGTGGCCCTATCTAAACAAACATAAGAAACAACAAAAATGAACCAAAATAGAAGTTTGACGAATAAAAAAACATAACCATTTTGAACATTGATGCAGAATCAGATCCAGAGAACTCATTATTAAAAGCAATTTTATACTACCTTTGACGTCAAATAGATAGCCTAGAATATGTGCAACAAAACTTTGAAAACTTTGATATTGCATGCATATAGAAATGTCTAGATTTGTCACATGAAAATTATATTTTGAAATTTCTCAATAGAAGTACTTTCATGTCATGATCCTTTTCTAAACATTTCCTGATATACTCAGCAAAGTAATCACAATTTTGACTGAATAATATTAATCCTATAACTGAATTTCCACAGAACACATGCTTAAAATGCCCGTTACTGGTGCAGCATTATGATTTGTTCATCAAACCCACAGCAGCAATTATTATTGAACAAAAAATATTCAACTTTGCATGAAAGAAATGTAGACTAAGAAATGAATAGACCTAAAAGCATCCAGTTTTCCAACAAAGCTGTAAGAAATAGAAGAAAGGTGAACAGCATAAACACATATAAAACAAAAAATAATAACAATAGATATTTAGATGTCAATCTTTTATTTACAGAAGGTGATATTTTTCTGGGCATCACTAGTGAAAACTGAAAGTGTTCCCGCTTCCTGTATTATATTGTATATAACAAGGATATGATTGCTATGGCATAAGGTAAAACTTGACTACCATGTCATTCATTCCAGAACTCCTAAAAAACAGAAATAAAAAAGGATTCATTTCTTGGTTGAAAAAGATGGCTCGTATGTGAGCTGTCAGATGGATGAAGATCTTCATATATATACACAACATGGTAGCATCTAACACAATAGCATCTTAAATTCATTTAAACACATGTTTTCTGTATTTTGGGGCAACCATTGATGCAAGTACTTCAATAAATGAGTATTAAATTAGTCTTACTGTAGTCTTTGATCCAAGAACAGAGGATGGGTGGATGATGTTGTTCTGTGCAGAGAAGGAATAACCAGACAGATGGCTAGCTTCCCCTATAACCTGTAATACCAAAACAAGAATTATTAATTTAAGCATAATTCAACAGCAGTGCATGTGATAAAATAATTTCCCTGTAGGATGAAATCCTTACATCTCGATTGATATCACAATATGACTGCATCGAGTTCAAGCGGTGGCAGTATTTGTTTTTAGTAGCAATATAAGCACAGCACCTATGTCCACCATGTGACCTTGATAGTACATCTTGCTTGAAAGCAGATGGTGCAATGACACGATGCTGCGATAAACACTGCAAATTACCACTGGACAGAACAGTACTATTCCCAGTTTCATCACCTGTAGTTCCATTGCCACCAGATGGAGCTGATCTCTGTTCAAGTTTACAATAGTTAAATACTGCTTCAGAAGATACTGTTACATATTTACATGTTCAGCATGAGCATACCAATTGACTCCTCACTAAATATGGGAGGACTTCAAGTCTAATGCTACGGTATGATTCCTTCTGTTCCAGTACATCCTGTAAAATTGTCCTGCAACCAGCAGTAAATTATAGAACGATCTATGGCTGAGTGTAAGGAACGACCAGGAAATGTCAAAACAATATGAACTAACCTCTTGAAAGCATAAAGATGTGCATCCATCAGGTCACTTCGAATTTCCATCTAACAAAAGGGAGATAGCATAGATATAGTTCACTAAACCATTAAAAATGAGTACTTTGCTGAATTTAAATTAAATCAAAGTGTTATTAAACCAATTAACATGACTGTTATCGCTTCCCACTAACACCCAGCAAAAATGCAATTATTATATAAATAGAGAAAGCATTCAGTCAAACAGTTCAACAACTCATTATCATCACAAGTTGTATCTAAGTACCCTAAACCCTAAACTAATAAACTCTCAAGGAACAGATCCCATCTCAAAAAGGAAAAGTAACAAGACCACAGGGAGAAAACTTCCCCATGGCTTTGTCTAAAAGGAGAGGTGTACAAAAAGCACTGGCTGGCAAGGAAACTCCCTGAAACCAGTTCTCAGGAAGACTGGCTGGCTGGCGAGCCTCTCTACTGGAGGTTCTACTGAGCTATCACTCAGTTCTCAGAATAGATCCCTTCCATAAAGGTACAATAAGGTTCTCCACTTGTTTCCTTAGAAGAGTACCCCTGTCCATTAGCAGTTGCTGTGTTTCTTGTAAATGAATAATGTGAGAAAGAATGAATGGGATTTTCTGGGCTGTCTACCAATCACCTGCAATCTGTTACAGTACAGTCCGTCTCCTATAATTTTTAACCTGTCACAGCTAAGTTGTGCTTTTGTGAAGCTTGAGGTTATATCAGATGGCCTCATCAGCCAATAAAATTCGACAGACTCAAAACTTTGCATCAAACAATAAGTCCATAGCAAAGGCACTAAAGCTTTGGCTGCAAAATGGGCATGTCTCACGAAACCAACCCACAACTTAGTCAAAAGGAGGTTTCAGAAAATAGAAAAATTCAGGGTAAGTGCCACAGGAATACAGAATGGAGAGGACACACCAGGGGAAAAGAGACCCAATGTAAAATGGAATATGTCACTCCAACTTAAGAATGCCAAAGTCATTGGATTTTTAAATTATTGACTTTCAAGATGGAGGTCCTACAAAAATCTATTGCTGTAGAATGCTACACTAGTTCAGTTATATTTACTTTGGTTCGACCTCTTCAGCCCACCTTTAATGTGAAACCTTAAAATGTGGTGCAGGAAGAAGATTGCTGGGAAGACCAGCTAACCATAATAATAATATAGTACATATGGGTCAAACACAAACTAAAAAATATTACTACATGAACCCCAAATCATCTCTTTGTTTGAACCATATCCCAAATAAGCAAGACTTAAAGAAACGAACATACCAGATTCTGTTCATCATCATCCAACAATACGGCAATATGAACATGATAAAACACCATATGAAGCAAGGACGAGAAATAGTAAAGAGGCGCATTGTACATACAGGATCGCATTGTTGAAATAGACTTTCTAGATGTTTCCGTTTTCCAATGCTTCCAATGGAAACAAAAGAGGTGCGAGTTATCAAAGAAAGCCTAGGCTACCAGTAACAGATGTAACTCATCATGATTTGTGCTTGACAGTCTGTATAAACTGTTACTTTGTCTGTAGCTTATTACTGCGAATATTGAATCATTTTACAGTGGCAAGCATAGTACCAAATATAATAGCATTAGATTTTCCCATCTTACAAATTATCATTCACTCATCTCTCTCTCTATATATATATATGCTATCCTCATTCACTCCATAATGTATAGTTTTATTTCTAAAGCCAACATTGACGTGCCCAAATGTGCCTAAGATGGGGAATATTGCCTATCATTGACAGCATATCTTCTTGTTGAGATAACAAAATACAACCAAAGGACACTGATGCTAAAAATAAAGGGCATTACAGTTTCCAGCCGAATTTCTAGAACCTCAGCCCCAACCAACAAACAGATAAACTATAAATCCTGAGTTCTGTCCATCTAAATTACTGTCTAGAACCTCAGCCCCAACCAACAAACAGATAAACTATAAATCCTGAGTTCTGTCCATCTAAATTACTGCAAGGACAACACAGATGAAAAAATCTTGAGATAAAACCTAGCATTGGTCTGTTTGCTTTTCATGAATTATGATGGATGATGATCTCAAGGTACATACATATAGCACTTAGCACTGAAACTCGAAATCTCTCAGGAAATAAACATAGTTGACTTGATACATGCAATAGGTGCCTTACCTGACCAACAGCCTGGATTTTTCTCTTATGAACTCGAACATCTTTTTCAACATCGGTTCCTACAGGCCATATTAACAGGTATTTGAATCATGGATGACATTACTAGCCTACTATTACAGATCGTGTAGTCATAGTAAGCAAACCTGATATGATATGCAACAAGAATTGTTTAGTCTTGTCCAGCCCAACTATGTTCAAACGATTTGGCTTTTTAGCTTTATCTTTCCCACTAGAAGAAGCAGTGTCTGAAGGACCACTAACAGGAACAGAACATAGTAAAGCAGTAACAGCTGCGCCATTCCTTCTATGAGTAGCAGCAACAGCCCCAGGCAACACATCTGTTACCAGGTCACCGCTAATTACCTGTTTTCAAAGACAGCTAAATGTGTTAGCATCTAGATTACTCCCAGCATGCAACCTTTTGTCAACATTGCCACAGTATGAAAGCACAAACATTACCAAAATATCATTTGCTGTCAGTCGCTTTGAAATAGCTCGTAATGCACCAGCACTTCCAAGGTCTTCAGAAACTGCAACTACCTGAAACACAAGGAAGAGTTATTACTTCCACAAAAAAATGAGAATATGTTCCCCCCTACAGTTGTTCATTGGTTTCTCAATGAGATTGAGCTTGTAGCATAAATAAATAACAAATGTCAAATAAATCAAACAATTAGGAGAAAAATTTATAAAAAACAGAATGAACTCAGGCAGTTCAAGTTACTAAACTGATTTTATGTAACATGAAGTGAGACATCCATGTGCTTATTGATTAGAATTGATGAAAAAGGGAAATAAGTTAGAACAAATACATGTTCACAAGCTATTTATTTAGTGGAGTTATGTTGACATATAAACCACAAGCTCCGCATTCTCACTTCACTAAAGAGGTGTTGGAAAACCAACAAAGATTACATTCAAGCATTGGTAAAGAAAATATACACCTTACAATATTCAAACTTGTAGTCTGCTTGCTTCAAACTTTAAAACCCCAGAAGGAGCAACAATTGGAGAGCACAAGAGTGCACTACTGTTTGAATAATAAATGAATAAACTGAAATGATACTGAGAGGTGGAGGGAACCTTACTTAAAGTCATTTTTTCATCAGAATTAAGGAAACTGTTTATGCGATGCTACCATCATATTCCGCAAACCCATTAGCATTCATATTTCTGAAGGCATTCAACACTAGTTGGGCGAATAGGTGCTGCCTAATGCCTCATCTCCACTTGACTAGAGTTGCAGCGAGAAATGACAGCAGCTCGCCCAAATTATCCAAAGTACAATAGAAGAAGGTCAACCAGCACCTAGTTGGGGGCCTTACTACACTGATTAGTCTTCAATTATCATAACATC
Organism: Setaria italica; assembly: GCF_000263155.2. NCBI lineage: Eukaryota > Viridiplantae > Streptophyta > Magnoliopsida > Poales > Poaceae > Setaria > Setaria italica. The sequence continues at coordinate 23,957,184 of NC_028453.1, read as the reverse complement.
AGCACCTCAACAACCTCGATAAAGGCAGGTACGATAGCATATCCACACTACATGACCGTTAGTTTGTATAAAACTCCAGTAACAACACAATAAATTGTGACACAAATGATAGTGCCAACAACATTGCAGGGATGAGGTAGCTGCCTCTATACATACCCTACCATTACAATAATATGTGATTTGTGCCTAATTAAACAAAATCCTCAAAATCTACATGAAAAACAGTCCATGGACTAAAGAATTCACCTAATATTTAGCTTTCTAGACTTATTTTGTTCTGCCATGAAAATTCATCCAAATCATTTATCTTCAAACATTCCTGGAACAAATTGTTGTACTTGCACACCAAGAGTTCATTCTACAATCTTCTCCAATTACATAACGCTTTTAGCACAAATACAACGGCACCAACTGAGTGCTGCAATCTCAGACACCGAACCAGAATCAAACTCACCTCTACACGAAGTCGATCCAGGTATGCGCTGGAGACCCAGGCGCCGACCAGCCGTGCCGCCTCCTGCCCCTCCACCACCTGCACCACGCCCACATAAGCCAAACAAGCCCCCGCCCGCGCGTTGGGATCACAGCCCTAACAACGGGAAGAGAAGCAGGAGAGCGAGCGCTCACCACGATGAGGTCCTTGAGGTCGCTGGCCTCGAGGAGGTCCAGAGCGTAGGAGAGCAAGGGACGGTTCGCGACCGGGAGCAGCGCCTTGGGGACATCCTGCGCGGGAGGAGGGTTAGGGGTTGGTGTGCGGGGTTAACAGGGGTAAGGTGAGGTGAGATGGGGGGAGAGGAGAAGGGAGGGGATACCTTGGAGACGAGGGGCGAGAGCGTCTCGGAGGTGCCGCCGGCGAGGACGACGACCTGGAAGTCCATCTCCGGCGAAAACTGCGGCGGCCGAGGGCGTCGCCGGCGAGGGTTTTGGGGCTCGTCTGATTACGGCGGCGGGGAGGTCAGGATGGCATCGGGTTCGGAGTTTCTGACTTGGATCCGATAGGATGTTAGGGCCGGGCTAGGACGCGTTTGCCTAGTTGGGTTTTTTTTTTTTTTTTTGAAAGAAGCCTAGTTGGGTTCACACACAAATCACAAGCTAGGGATCAATTGGGCCCATGATGTCTCTGCAATCCAGGTCAGACTGGGTCAGCGATGAAACACGTTTCAGCTTCAAATTGAAAGTGCAGTTGATTTGTCCACAATTTCCAAATGCTTCGACGACATGTGAGCATCTAAAAATGCAGTGTCTACTTGCCACTCCTTAGCAACTATGGAAACTTGAGTGTTATTGGCAACAAAATGAAGCTAGCCCATAATCTTTTATACATTGTCACACTTTCAAACCTTGCGTGTTATATGGAACTCTAGATTATATAAAGTGTGGGCATTTGTATAATTCAGTTTTCAACGAGTTGGATTTTATGTCTATGTTGTATCTTCCAATGATATAATTTTTCTCTCTCTTCATTGACTCCCCATATTAACTAAAAATCATTGGTGGCACTTCTTTAATGTGCATGACACATATACAATGCGCTAGAATTTAGCTGAGGGGGTGTTTGGGAGGAGGGGGCTAAACTTTAGCCCTGTCACATCGGATGTTCGGATACTAATTAGGAGGATTAAACATAAGCTAATTATAAAACTAATTGCAGAACCCCTAGACTAAATCGCGAGATGAATCTATTAAGCCTAATTAATCCATCATTAGTGAATGGTTATTGTAGCACCACATTGTCAAATCATGAACTAATTAGGCTTAATAGATTCGTCTCGCGATTTAGCCTAGGGGTTGTGTAATTAGTTTTATAATTAGTCTAGGTTTAATACTCCTAATTAGTGTCCAAACATTCGATGTGACGGGGGCTAAAATTTAGCCCCCGTCTCCCAAACACCCCCAGGGTAGTCAACGAGACGAGCTCAATTTCTCGTAAGCTAATATCTTTAAAATTATATTTTATGGAATGAATTATATACTTATAGAATATTTTTATTCAAAATGTTTTTTGATAAATCCATAATCTTTTGAAGATGAAAATTTCTATTGTAAGTGTTTCTTTCAAATTTTGTTGGTCAGGTGAAATGATTTTCTTTTTAAGTTTGATATGTATTTAAGCCCAAACTTTTTTCTTGTTGTTTGCTGCTGGTTTTGATCGGAAGGAACCAATAAAAATAATAAAATAAATTATTTCCATGAAAGTGTACTTACTCCTATTATTGGGCCATAATTTTGAAAGAACAAAGCCCATGATCTGTCTTCCTATCTTGTTTTTGTCCCTCTCAAAAAAAAATCTTGTTTTTGTCACACAGGATGAAACTCATTTGGTCTGAGATAAACTGGACAAAAGGGGAAAAACAAAGCAACACTCTTTTCGCTGGGCACTTGCTGCTGGCTGAGCCACGTACTACACGTCGAGAAAACAGAAAAATCCTATTGCGGAAGTGACTTACAATAGCCCCTCATTTTTCATCATGCAATATCTTGTTGGTGCATATAATGTTACTATAGGTGTTAATATACTTTTTATAACAAAGTTAGAGAGGTTTGATTTATGATAGAAACTAAAATTTTCTATAGTTTAGAAGTATTATTATAAGCTCAATAATTAATTAAATATTACTCTATCAAACTTAGCGGGAGTGGACAGTTCGGAAGAAACAAACCAACAAAGTGCTCTTGTGCTTGTACGGTTGTACCGCACCTTTATCAAGTGACAAGTGGGGGGTTCGTGCGGAGTCCACCAGCGAAGAATCCTGATCGGCGTCGTCCTCTCCGCCTCCGGTGCCAACACGCCTGAAATCCTCTCCAACCTCTCCCGCACCTTCTCTCCTGCCCGCCGACGGTCACCATCTGGATTTGCTGCTCGCCCCCATCGCACAAGAGCCCTCCACCTAGTTCGCGGGGCGGGCTCGGAGGAGAGTGAGCGATGGCTCACCAGGTGCTCCTCGGTACCCTGCGCGCCAACGTGCTCACCAATCCCACCCGCGCCGGCGGAGGCGGCCGCGCAGCGTCTCCAGGATCGTCCGCAAGGTCAGCAAGTGCCATCACCTGCACGGGTGCACATCGCAGAAAACCTTTATATGTTCCATCACAGAAACAAACCTTCTCTGTTTCGTTGAAATGAAAGGAAATCTTTTGGGCTTGGATGTTGCGCAGAATAGGCAGAGGGCGATTTCCGGTGGCAGCCATCTCAGATGATTATCTTCCGATGCGAAGTACTGAAGCGAAAAATCGGTAACTTCCTGAAGATAATTGGTTCCTAATTGAATAGATTTGCTGGTGGATGGTCATAGTATAGTGCCTGTCAGTCATGCATTAAAGATCTTAACAACTGTCTGCTCTAGTTGCCCTCAATGGAACACTTGTTGGACTTAGAAGCCAGTTCTTCACATAATCTAATACCCTTCTTGCGGAACCTTTAAGAGTCATCAATTTGTTACTGTAGGTGACCTTTTCGTAGATCAACAAGGCCTGAAGTTATTTCATGAGCCCTTTTGAGCTTACATGCTACCATGCCTGCAAGGATATGATCTTTAGGGGAAAAAATGTTAGTACCCAAAAATGCTCATCCTCATTTCTTCCATATCAATTCATCAATTGTTATATCTACAAATGTTTGTGAGATCATGTATGAGCGAGCGCCCTTGCAGCTAATGCTGTAACAACTTTTTAGTTTGTTTTCCCTTAATTAAAAGGATCCGCAGGGTTCCTGCACATTCTTAAAAACAGGAAAAATAAGCTTGTGATGGATACAACCTGGAAGTCTGGAACTCTCTTAAGCCACTGAGGAGCAGAGAAATTAACTTAATTTCTGGTATTTGATATAAAGTGGGAAAATGGCAATATGAAAAATGAGAACTATCCTAAATTTCAAATTCTTTCAAATACTAGTGTCAATCAATTCAGTCTCATGTGTGCCTATCTGCTTAATTCTTTATTCTCGAGGAAAATATATGTACTTCTTATAGCTCTGTACTTTGTAGCCTCTGCTCACTGGCATAAGATGTGTCTTAAAAATAAATTTGCATGCTCGGTTAAACGGTATCTATATTGCAGTTTGAGTTAGTTGTGCATAATGAAGTAATAGTGTATGGTTCTTCTAAGTTAAGTAGAATACAGTATTTTACATTTGGTGACTTTTGATGCACTGATATATGGCCTTCCTCTGCCCGAGGTGTAGGACATCAAAAGATGACATCACAAGCCTCAGACTAATCACAGCGGTCAAAACCCCCTATTTACCAGATGGGAGATTTGATCTTGAAGCATATGATTATTTGATAAACATGCAGATAGAAGGTGGTGCTGAAGGTGTAATAGTTGGAGGAACAGCAGGAGAGGGTCACCTCATGAGTTGGGATGAGCACATCATGCTCATTGGGCATACTGTCAACTGCTTCAGCACTAGAATTAAAGTGATTGGGAACACAGGAAGTAACTCAACCAGAGAGGCCGTTCATGCGACAGAGCAGGGATTTGCCGTCGGCATGCATGCAGCTCTTCACATTAATCCTTACTATGGGAAGACCTCAACTGAAGGAATGAAAGCTCATTTCAAGGCTGTCCTCCCGATGGGTCCAACCATCATTTACAATGTTCCATCGAGAACAGGACAGGATATTCTTCCTCCAGTTATCGAGGACCTTTGGGGTCATCCAAACATGGCAGGTGTGAAAGAATGTGTCGGACATGAGAGGGTCAAGTGCTATACTAACAAAGGTATTTCAGTATGGAGTGGCAATGATGATGAATGCCATGATTCAAGGTGGAAATATGGCGCCACTGGAGTTATGTCTGTGACTAGCAACCTTGTTCCTGGTCTCATGCGCAGTCTCATGTATGAAGGGGAGAATGCGACTCTAAATGAGAAGCTGTTGCCTCTGATAAAATGGTTATTTTGTGAGCCAAATCCGATTCCTCTCGACACTGCTCTGGCTCAGCTCGGGGTTGCAAGGCCAGTTTTGAGATTGCCATACAAGGCTCTTGCTCTTGAGAAGAGGGTTGAGTTTGTCCGGATTATTGAAGCTATTGGACGGGAACACTTTATTGGAAATAGAGAGGCAAGGGTTCTCGATGACGACGATTTCATCCCAATCTGTCGGTAAATACATGAGTTGTCTTGATGAATGAAAGCAGTGTTTTAGTATGATTGATTGCCCTTGTCCTTGTGGTTATTTTAGCACTTTCTGTTCATCCTTGGTTGATTTATCTGTAAAATAGAACCGGAATTGGGTTCCTTTGTCATATACAGTACGGTTATGAAAACAGGAAGAATTAACCAGTGTCACTGTGAATAGTGATCTGGATAAGTTCATTTTGTTGAGTGAATGACCCAGAGAGAAGGAAACTTACATCCCTATCTGTGGTACCTATGGTTTTACATGCGCCGCCTGACTAACTATATCTATAGGCTATAGCCCTGTTTGTTCACTGAGTTGATCATAGAGAAGTTCATGTTTCGATCCATACTGAAAAGAAAAGCAGATGTTTTTGCTAAATATGATAGTAGCTATGTTGTTGCTAGCTCATTCCAAATGGTGATATTGTCTTTCAATTGAATTAGCAGGACATTCAGGTACTAAATCAATTGAATGTGGTTTGCAAGATTGCAAGTAGATATCATGGTGCTCGCAGTGTCCAAACCAAACAATGTCGGATTATTTATATGTTTATTAATTGCTCAGTTAATTCCACACTTGTTTGTTTGGTCTATTTATGAAATTTCATTCAAAAATTGTCAAAGGGTACTGAGAATAGTGATGTCTCTATTAAACAAGCAATAAACAGTCGTTATACTTTCAGGGGCATTGTCTTTCACCTCTCAAGACAGACAATCGGCCTTATGAAGTTATGAAAAGCAGGACTGCCAAATGGTTAGCTCCTTCAGGCAGCTGCGTACTTATATTTGCATTTTGGTATGATATGCTTAATACTTCTCACCTAAACAAATTCGATACATAAAAATAGATATACAAAGGAAATATCATACGTAGGACTGACAGAGTAAAAGGAACCGACTTGGACCTTATCCACACCAACGACAACAAAACAGTACTGCAACAAAGCCCATTTGAAGCACCAAACTCACTATAAGGAATTAAGGACACAGACCCATTCCAAAGTAATATGCTGGCCTACTCTGCCACGCCTATAGCCTTCCTCTAAATTCAACATTTTTAACCTCGTAAGAAGAACAAACAGTGTCACAAATCTAGCTCGACTCCGCGTCCTTCTACCTTTTCACCATGCATTGACTAACACTCTTTAAGTACAGAATTCATCTAAAATAATCAGATTATTTCTTAGGGAGTGTCAGTGTATGGCTTTTGCACCATTTATGTACAAGCAGTGGTTAAAATAAATCCCGCATGTTCCAGATAAGACTTAGGAAGCTTCCTAAAAAAAGGAAAAGAAAAAAAAAGACATAATTTAGAAAGTCGTCAGCTGTTGGTGCCCTCCATCTTGTCAGTGGGGGTAGCACTACCACTACCACTAGCAAAGCTAGCTCCAACAAGAGTAGGATCCCCAAGGAACAATTCTCAAGTTCCAGTTCAATTGCTTCATCAATGCAAATGCCATCTCCATTGAGATCCCAGTACTTGCAAGCGCCTTCCACGTACTCTATTCCTCTTCCTTGACAAGAGGTAAGTAAACACTCTACATAATAAGAAAAGAGAAGCTAATAATTGGGATTCAGTGCAATTTTGTAGTAGTCTTAGCCCTCAGAATAAAAATGTCCTTCCACACGGACTCTTATGGCCTTATCCACTACTCGTGTCTGCACTTGTGACTGTGATAGGAAATTAGCAAGCATCATTTGCAAGCCTAGGTGTTTAAATGGAATTGGAAAAAAACGTACATTGTGTGCATTGCTCTATATTTCTTTTAGAAAAAATTGGAAAATATTATACTGCAAGTGCGAAAACTCAAATCATAGCAGTATGAGTTTCTTATGCAAGCAACATAACAATCAAATTACTCTCGTGTGCAGCTTGAGATGTGCCCATGCTCAACTATTTGTTCAGGTTCATTGCTGATACCATGCATACTGTATGTTAGGTGCTTCGTTTGTGTGCCACATAGTCTGTTAAATATGGTGATTTTAACCTTGAGCGGCACACTTAACTTGTTTAGGAACCCAAATGTGCATAGAGTTAGGAACCAGATGACACCACAAGACAAGTTTACGAGCCGTAGTGCATTTCACTCTTAACGGAGTACAGTGGCGGACCCAGAATCGAGTTGCACCCGGGGCTGAACACTGTCTACTTCTAGCTCTGAAAGTATAAGAATTTGGTGAATGAAGTTGAACGAGGCCGCGACAGTCTTGGCATTTGCTATTTGTCGTCAGACTCTTGTGAATTGGACTGAATGGCTGACGCTGGCCTATATTCAGTCTTTCTTTCTTGTGCAGAAGCAGAACCACTACTGACACACTGCATAGAGTAGTATGCACAACATGGGCTGGACCGGGGCTGCAGCCCCCAATCCGGGTCCTAGATCCGCCCCTGACAGAGTATGTTTACAGAATCTGCCACATAATTTCATAATAAGCAAAATTTTTCCATACACAATTAAAAGTCTAGCACAATATGATAAATATGAACAGCTTCGAGTTGCCAGGGAAGATTGTTCATCTAATCGCACATCCACTGCAAGTTTGGAAGAATTTTAAGGACACGATCAACCGGCATTCATGATGACAGATTTTCCTCCTGAACTATGTAGACTTGATAAACGGGTCAAAAGATTTTGTTTCTCTGAATAAATTGTGGATACCTCTGAATAAACTGACAGTTTCAAGTGTATGTAGTCATACTAAAAATTGATTGTATCGGAAGGTGAAAGAGTATGGTTCGATAGATGCAAAAAACAAAGGGGTTTGTTGTAAGGGTTCTGAGTCAGTCAACATTCGCAGCATTGCTTTGGCCTTTGTTGACAAATGCATTTTAAGAGAGAACAAAGACAACAGGACTTTGGCCTTTGTTGGCAATGTAAAGGGGTACAAAACTTCTTCAGAAGTAGTAACACTCTTGCCTTCTATAAATTAAACTCGTTAAATTAAAAAAAGTTTGTCTCGCAAAAAAAATAAAAGAAGTTTAAAGTCAGATGATGTTTACTATATTTAAGCCTCTTTTGTACATCACCACTTTTGAGCCAATTCCATTTTAGTTGAACTTCAAAATACTTGTCTTGGATCCTGCATTAAAAAAACAAGTTCAGTCGTTTGAGGAAAAAATAACAAGTTCAGTTCAAGAAACTAAAATAGTGATTTAGAAGATGAATTTGCAAATTCAAGCAGAAATGCATATCTCCCAAGATAAAAGTAGCAATATAGGCGTCCAACATGACGAAAAGCTTGCTTCCTACCAAAACAACTATTTGCGCCGTGAAGGGGTGGATTCGTTACCTTGCTGTCTACCGAAACAACTATTGACACTACGAGACAATTTTCTTAGCCTGATACCAGAACTAATCCTATATTCTATAAGTAGTATTCCCAAACCAATCCACCAAAGACACAAACCCATCACCTACCTAATGTATATTCTTCAGAAGTCCAGTGATCATAAGCGCACCGTGAACCAAAAGTTATCTGTGTTTGCCATCAAACAGTTACTGAAACTCTGAAGAAGCGACATAGATGCAAATAAGATAAAATAAAGCGACAGCAAAATTAATACTATCTTATTTTGCAAGCTGTACCAACCAGTCAACTACAAGGTCACTGCTACATGTATGAAAGAAACATACCCAGTATAAAACGTCCAGCATCTGAGTTTAAAACCATGCAAACTGTGCATAGCTGATTCAATTATGCTGGCAAAACTGGCAAAATTGATGAACAGTATCGTCATCATCTTATATTTGCTGACGAACAGAAGAATACTAAATGTACCACCTTGATCGCTGGTCGCTGATATTATATGTTGAGACCACAGAATTGATCACTCCAACATGAAAGCAACAACATATTCCAGATTTATCTTAACCTGTTCAAGGCTTAGGTTTACCCAACGTGGAGGGCGGAACTAAGAGCAGGTCCAGCGAAAATCCATGACAAGAAACAGTCAAGACACAAATACACAATTCACACCACGCTGACATGAGCAACTACAACCAAGTGAAATCATTTGAGGATACAAACAAATGAAATCATTAGTCTCTTGACCAGTGCATTGTCAACATACTTACAACAAACTGGATACAGCTGGAACAACTAGATCAGTTATTCTGAAACTCTAAGCAAACTCCTTGTTGAGGTGACGGTCTATGATTTCAGATATGGTTTCTAAGAACATGTTTTCACTTGACCCTGGGAGAACAGCATCCTCTGCTTCCTGGATGATGTCCTCAATCTCAGAGCCTCTATTCACAGTTTCCCTACACAGTATGTGCCCTATGTCATATGGTGTAAGGCCACGAGCTGCACCTTTCTTCAGAAGCATGGTGCTGATGCGCAGGACACGAGCGCATCTTGGAGACAGCTCCCACCCATGGAACTTGAGAAGCTTGATGTCTTTCTCAGCATCAAGTGATTTGATGTATTCAATGGTTTCATTATTGAATGGCTCGCGGGCTTGGGGCCAGTAGAGCCACTCAAACGTACAATCTTCAAACTGCACAGCAACAGGCAACATAAGTCTAGTTAGCCTCACAAAATAACTATGATGCACTAGGAGATTAATCGAACAAGTAATGTAAGACAGATAATCACCTTCTCAGGCAAGCAGTAGCCATGATCAATTGGAATCAGCTTGTAGTTGCCACCTTCTTCCTCCTTGTGCACTAGGATATTCCCAGCATGACGATCAGCATTTGCTAACCTAATATCTAAAACTGCTATTTTGTGAACCTCCTTGACAGGGAAAGCTCGAGGGCCCATATCCTCAGTGCTTCCATTGTTCTCCATGAACATCTGCAGTGACCCAATCTTAAAGCTCTTCCCCCTATGTATGCTTCGGACCAATGTTGTAGGAGGCACACCAGAAAACCCAACACTCTGACCAGATTTACAATCATCAACTGGATGGTCAAGAATATAAGCTGCAACCTCCCTTAATGCTCCTTCCCCCACAATTGTCCCCCTTTTCATTCCTTCACCATCAGTGGACAAAGGAAGGCCCCTTGGGTTGTTTTCGGCCATAGGTTCCTCATCAATAGGCTTAAACACGGCAACATTCTTTTGACCTGTTGCATCTCGCATGAAGTAAACCCCTCCTGAACCTTCAGCTGACATCTCAGGCATGTGTCCTTTCTCCAGTCCAGCTATGGTTGAACTTATCATTTTCATCACATCAGGTGACAACTTCACTTTTCTATTAACAATAACTGGTTCAACAGGAGCAGGCTTAACCCCAGCTGATTTTGCAGATTTCATAGCAAGAGCTTCATTCTGCAGGTTGCTTTTCTCCTGTGGATTGACAACTGTAACCAAAGTATCTCTATCAACTTGCTTTGTTTGTACCTTTGCTGGTTTGCGGATGAACAGATGAATCACAGCATCATCCCCCTTGCTAATATCAGCAATCAGCTGGTGGTCCTCAAGCTCCTTACCGTCATATTCAAACTTGTGATCCTCCGGGTTACCAATATCCTCATCACCCTCATCAGCAAGCTTAGTCTTTAGATATTTCACATTGCGGCTTCGGTCCACCTGAAACTGAAACTTCTTCCCCGCAGCAGTCTCGATGTTAATCACCCGGAGATCAGATAGCCGAATAACAAGGTGCAGAACGTTTCCCTCGGCCAGCCCATAATCCTTGACTGGGCAGTCATTGCGTGCCAGCTCATGCCCATCCAGCACAAGCCGCTGCTTCGTCACCACAAAACCCTTGAACCGCTGGATGCGCAGCTTGACTGAGGCGATGGACTCGGATCCCAGCACGCTCATGGGCATGGGCGGCATGCCGGGCACAGCAAGGAAAATAAGAATGGAATCCTGCAGCTGCGACCCAGACAAGCAGTGCGGCGACCGGCTGCCCTTGAAGCAGATGGGAAGGAAGGCAGGGTCTTTAGGGACTGGCCCTAGGACGATCACACCGGCCGACGACATCTTCACAAGGAGGCTACTAAGGAGGCCGGAGCTTCCTCAACAGCTGCTACCACTAATATTTACACTAGCACTACCAAGTTAGATTCCGGAAACTATGAAATGGACGCCATGGAGACGGAAATCCAAGGGTTCCTTCCTTCCCAAACCAGGATGGAGGAAACCCTCAGACAGAGCCACGCAGAACAGCAACCGAGATTACAAACCCATCTTGCGTTCGAAGCAAATTAAATCTGCACAAAATTAGAGAGATTTCAGTTAACACAACACAAAACAAAACAGATGATAGGGGAAATCGGAATTGAAGGCAAGGAAAACGTACCAGGATTGGGGAAAAGTGGCGCAGAACCGTCACTTCGCCCCGCCGATGGTCGAATCCCCAATCGCGTAACGGAGGCTGAGATGGCCTGACCATTTGGAGCGATCAGTCACGGTCTCACTCAAATCCCCAGCCAAAAAACAACACAGACAAATCTAGCAGAAATCAGTGAAATTTCTCACCAGAAAGTAGCAACCCTTGCCCCCTTCCCCCGATCGGGGAGCACTCCAAATGGGACTAGCCCTTCCTTCAATCTGCACCCCCCGACGGGGCTACAGCCCCACGATTCCTTTCCTCCCAGCCCAAACCTGCAACACAGCGCATCAGATCGGAACACTTCCCCATCAATCCAAACCCAAACCCCGCAGCTCCACAGGAAATTACAGCAGAAATCGCGTGACGGAATCGTGCGCGCACGGGATAAGGATGGACGAGACGAAGCAACTCACCACGCCCGGATTGGAGAAGCGATTTGTAGGCGTCCTCCCAACCCCCAACCAGGCAACGGCCCCCTTCCTTCTTGCTCCGCGGTTCACGCAGGGCAGAGAGAGGGAGAGGCAATGGGGAAAGTTTTTGGTTGGTTTGCAGTGCACAGCAAGGAAGAGGAAGAGAGAGAGAAAGGGGAAGGTTGCTGGGGCAGCTGATTTTTATTCGTGGGCTGCGCCGTCACTTGACGGACGGCCGTGACGGTGACGTGCCGGGCAGGTGCAGCTTCCTGGAAGGAAGGGGAGATTTTTTGCGTGGCGGTTTTGCCCCGTGTGTGACTGCGTGAGACGGTGAGAGAGGAAGACGCTCGGGTTCAAAGCAACATCGCTGTCAAGGTTAAAGCTGGATTAGAAATGCGTATTGAATGTGTACCACCTGCGGTAAAATACTGGAATTGACTAGATCAATCTGGATAGGGTTCTACTGGCTTCCCCCACGTTTGTACACTCCGGTACTGCCTCCACGACTTTCAAGTAAACCATTCGAAATTTACTTATTAGTAGCGAGTAAAACGGGTGTCTGTTTCCATCCTTCTAAAATTTTAGCTCCTAAAAGATAATTAAAGAGCCAAACATATTGACTAAGAGTGATTAAAAAAAATTTACGAGGCTTCAATTCCTTTAGGGGCTTCACCCCCTCCTAAAACCTCATAAAGTAGTAACTTGAGTATCAGATACCCTTATTTACTCCACTCTGTCCACCCCGCGCCCCTCCCAGCCCCGCTG